>NC_084633.1:15451530-15531530 GCF_033978795.1 Nerophis ophidion | reverse complement strand
TTGCGAACCACCAGTCATCAAACACTGTAAGCCAGCGATTCTCAAACTGTGGTACCGTAATTCCTTGAATTGCCGCCGGGTATATAGTATGCGCCTGCCTAGAATTACTGCCGGGTCAAACTCGTTTCACAAAATATTATTTTTATTAGCGCATGTCTAGAATTTCCGCCGGGTCAAACTCGTTTCGCCAAATAATTAGCATATGCCTAGAATTTCCACCGGGTCAAACTCGTCACGTCACGAGTGGCACTTCACCTGTCATCATTTTCAAAATGGAGGAGGCTGATTTCAATCATTGGAAATCGCATAAAGGGAAGAAGATTAAGAGCTATTCAGTAGGATTTAAGGTTTAAGCTATTTATTATGTTAAAAAGAACAGTAAGCAGCTATGTTTTATTAATATACCGTAGATGCGTGTGTCAAAACGGGAGTCATTAAATGACTCCCGCCTCCTGGTGGTAGAGGGCGCTAGTGATCCTTCTTGCGACTACTCTGCTGCAGAAGAAGTATTGTTGCTTTTTATTTTTATTGTTATTGTAATATTTTTCTATTTTGTTTCTATTACAACCCCATTATTTAGCTTTTACTGTTTGATTGATCTCAACTCTGTACACTGCTGCTGGATTTTTTTATTTTCCTCTAGGAATCAATAAAGTACTATCTATCTATCTATCTATCTAACAACAAGCAAGAGTGAGCTGAGATTGTATATTTTTTCCCTTCGCTTGCACTTTTAACATGGAGGATTACATATCTAAAATAAAACAGTTTTCTAAACTGGACTTTTAATCGAAGCAGGAGGTAATAAAGGAAGATCTCCATCGAGACAGAGAGACTTCTAAAACTGAAGAAAGATAAGGAAGACTTCTGTAAACAAGTTATCGATGCTTTTGATCAGAAGGAGCTGTGCATGGACTTCATTTATAAGTAAAGGTAAGACCATTTTAATGTTTTTTTAAATTAAATATGCTTTTTATGATGGTATCCTTACATCACACTCAAATTTATAAGCGCAGGTCTAAATTTACCGCATGCCTTTGGTAAGTGCCGGAGTGAGAAGAGGTTTCAAAAAAATTAGCGCATGCTTGCCTTTACCGCATGCCTTTGGTAAACGCCGGAGTGAGAAGAGGTTTTAAATCAATTAGCGCTCTGGCTGCAATTCAAGGAAATACGTCAGAGTCGTGTATAAAGACTTTGGCCAACTAAAAAACAGGCGCCATGTTTGCTGTCGTTTTGACGTCAGTTTTCCTGACGAAATAAACCAAAATATTACGTCGTCATTCGTGTTGTCCCGATACCAATATTTTGGTACCGGTACCAAAATTATTTCCATACTTTTGGGGATTTTTGGATAATTTTCTAAATAAAAGGGGACCACAAAAATTGCATAATTGGCTATATTTTAACCAAAAAGTCTTAGGGTACGTTAAACATATGTTTCTTACTGCAAGTTTGTCCTTAAATAACAGTGAACATACAAGACAACTTGTCTTTTATTAGGAAATAAACAAACAAAGGCTCCTAATTTAGTCGCTGACATATGCAGTAACATATTGTCTAATTTTTCATTCTATTATTTTGTGAACATTATTAAGGACAAGTGGTAGAAAATGTATTGTTAATTCACTTATTCATTTACTGTTAATAATCTGCTTACTTTCTCTTTTATCATGTTCCATCTACACTTCTGTTAAAATGTAATAATCATTTATTTTTCTGTTGTTTGGATGCTTTACATTAGTTTTGGATGATACCACAAATTTGGGTATCAATCTGATACCAAGTCATTACAGGATCATACATTGGTCATATTCAAAGTCCTCATGCGTCCAGGGACATATTGCTTGAGTTTAAAAACATATCTTTTTTTTTTTTTAAACGTAAGCTGTGATGAGTTGGCGACTTGTCCAGGGTGTACACCGCCTTCCGCCCCAATGCAGCTGAGATAGGCTTCAGCATCCCGCACGACCCCAAAATGGACAAGCGGTAGAAAATGGGTGGATGGAAGATGTGATGCAAGATGTTGTGTTGCCAAAAAATATCGACGTAATCATAGTAGTATAGACTCGATACGTTCCTGTACTTGGTATCATTACAGCAGATGTCAGGTGTAGATCCACCAATGACGTTTGTTGAAATTTTGACGCCGGTGAGCTACGGTGTCTAGTGAAGCATGTTTAGCTATTCCTCGTCCTGCAGGGTGGATACTTGTAAGAAACGTACTTTATTTATCACCATGGAGGCGAGGATTAGTGATTTAGAAGTAGGTACAACAGCCATGTCTTAAAGCACCTCTCCCGGTGGGCGTTCCAGTGTTATAACTTCATCTTTATTGTTAGTTTTTAAGCCAAAATGCGTGCGTCCGTTCTCCCTTTTTTGTCTGCACACTGTGTCTGATTGTAAGTACTCTGTGAATGTGCGCTGCCGAACATGCTCCTCTGCTCGTAAACCCGCAATGTCAATACGTGACGACGACGGGGGAGTGGCGGACCGGTACTCTTCAGAGGCGGTATAGTACCGAAAATGATTTTAGTATCGCGGTACAATACTAATACTGGTATACCGTACAACCCTAGTCTATACATAGTTTTAAATATACTCCAGCTCGTAAACTTCCAATAAAACATACTTTTATTGTTTCAAAGTATAATTTTGCAACCGTATTTGAAGTACTCTCCTGCTACATTCCTGCAGTGACCAGCAAACACTTCAACACACACCCGACGGTGCGATAAACAAAAAAAACCCACACAGAATAACTACAAAATAACTTATTGCTCTTATTTTGCCTTTTACGCAATTTTAGCTTTTTGGAAATCCACATCATTGAATTTCATCCATCCATCCATCCTTTGTTCCACCGCTTTGTTCCTTTCGGGGTCGTGGGGGAGCATCTCAGCTGCATTTCGGGCGGAAGGCCGCGTACACCCTGGACAAGTCGCCACCTCGTCGCAGTGCCAACACAGATAGACGGACTACATTCACTAATTTTAATTCAATTATCAATCAATCCATCAATCAATCAATGTTTATTCATATAGCCCTAAATCACAAATGTCTCAAAGGGCTGTACAAGCCACAACGACATCAGCGGTACAGAGCCCACATAAGGAGAAGGAAAAATTCACAAACCAGTGGGACGTCAATGTGAATGACTATGAGAAACCTTGGAGAGGACCGCATATGTGGGTAACCCCCCCTCTAGGGGAGACCGAAAGCAATGGACGTCGAGTGGGTCTAACATAATATTGTGACACACACACACACACACATATATATATATACACTGTGTATACACATATACAAACATATATATATATATATATACATACATATATATATATATATATATATATATATATATATACATACATACATACATACATATACAAACATATATATATACATACATATATATATATATATATATATATATATACATACATACATACATACATACATATATACATACACATATATATATATATACATACATACATACATACATACATACATACATGCACACATACACCTATGTGTATGTGTGCCTGTAAGCTGCAACCTTACCGTGGTAGAGGAGTTTGCGTGTCCCAATGATCCTAGGAGCTATGTTGTCCGGGGGCATAAAGCCCCCTGGTAGGGTCTCCCAAGGCAAACAGGTTATAGGTGAGGGATCAGACAAAGAGCAGCTCGAAAACCTTTATGAAGAAGAAAAATCATGGACCCAGATTTCCCTCGCCCGGACGCGGGTCACCGGGGCCCCCCGCTGGAGCCAGGCCCGGAGGTGGGGCACGATGGCGAGCGCCTGGTGGCCGGGCCTGTTCCCATGGGGCCCGGCCGGGCACAGCCCGAAGAGGCAACGTGGGTCACCCCTCCAATGGGCTCACCACCCATAGCAGGGGCCATAGAGGTCGGGTGCATTGTGAGCTGGGCGACAGCCGAAGGCAGGGCACTTGGCGGTCCGATCCTCGGCTACAGAAGCTAGCTCTTGGGACGTGGAACGTCACGTCACTGGGGGGGAAAGAGCCTGAGCTAGTGCGCGAAGTCGAGAAATTCCGGCTGGATATAGTCGGACTCACTTCGACGCACAGCAAGGGCTCTGGAACCACTTCTCTCGAGAGGGATTGGACCCTCTTCCACTCTGGCGTTGCCGGCAGTGAGAGGCGACGGGCTGGGGTGGCAATTCTTGTTTCCCCCCGGCTCAAAGCCTGTACGTTGGAGTTCAACCCGGTGGACGAAAGGGTAGCATCCCTCCGCCTTCGGGTGGGGGGACGGGTCCTGACTGTTGTTTGTGCTTATGCACCAAACAGCAGTTCAGAGTACCCACCCTTTTTGGGAACACTCGAGGGAGTACTGGAAAGTGCTCCCCCGGGTGATTCCCTTGTCCTACTGGGAGACTTCAACGCTCACGTTGGCAACGACAGTGAAACCTGGAGAGGCGTGATTGGGAAGAATGGTCGCCCGGATCTAAACCCGAGTGGTGTTTTGTTATTGGACTTTTGTGCTCGTCACAGTTTGTCCATAACAAGCACCATGTTCAAACATAAGGGTGTCCATATGTGCACTTGGCACCAGGACACCCTAGGCCGCAGTTCCATGATCGACTTTGTAGTTGTGTCATCGGATTTGCGGCCTCATGTTTTGGACACTCGGGTGAAGAGAGGGGCGGAGCTTTCTACCGACCACCACCTGGTGGTGAGTTGGCTGCGATGGTGGGGGAGGATGCCGGACAGACCTGGGAGGCCCAAACGCATTGTGAGGGTCTGCTGGGAACGTCTGGCAGAGTCTCCTGTCAGACAAAGTTTCAATTCCCACCTCCGGAAGAACTTTGAACATGTCACGAGGGAGGTGCTGGACATTGAGTCCGAGTGGACCATGTTCCGCACCTCTATTGTCGAGGCGGCAGATCGGAGCTGTGGCCGCAAGGTAGTTGGTGCCTGTCGGGGCGGCAATCCTAAAACCCCTTGGTGGACACCGGCGGTGAGGGATGCCGTCAAGCTGAAGAAGGAGTCCTATCGGGTCCTTTTGGCTCATAGGACTCCGGAGGCAGTGGACAGGTACCGACAGGCCAAGCGGTGTGCAGCTTCAGCGGTCGCGGAGGCAAAAACTGGGAGGAGTTCGGGGAAGCCATGGAAAACGACTTCCGGACGGCTTCGAAGCGATTCTGGACCACCGTCCGCCGCCTCAGGAAGGGGAAGCAGTGCACTATCAACACCGTGTATGGTGCGGATGGTGTTCTGCTGACCTCAACTGCGGATGTTGTGGATAGGTGGAAGGAATACTTCGAAGACCTCCTCAATCCCACCAACACGTCTTCCTATGAGGAAGCAGTGCCTGGGGAATCTGTGGTGGACTCTCCTATTTCTGGGGCTGAGGTCGCTGAGGTAGTTAAAAAGCTCCTCGGTGGCAAGGCCCCAGGGGTGGACGAGACCCGCCCGGAGTTCCTTAAGGCTCTGGATGCTGTGGGCCTGTCTTGGTTGACAAGACTTTGCAGCATCGCGTGGACATTGGGGGCGGTACCTCTGGATTGGCAGACTGGGGTGGTGGTTCCTCTCTTTAAGAAGGGGGACCGGAGGGTGTGTTCCAACTATCGTGGGATCACACTCCTCAGCCTTCCCGGTAAGGTTTATTCAGGTGTACTGGAGAGGAGGCTACGTCGGATAGTCGAACCTCGGATTCAGGAGGAACAGTGTGGTTTTCGTCCTGGTCGTGGAACTGTGGACCAGCTCTATACTCTCGGCAGGGTTCTTGAGGGTGCATGGGAGTTTGCCCAACCAGTCTACATGTGCTTTGTGGACTTGGAGAAGGCATTCGACCGTGTCCCTCGGGAAGTCCTGTGGGGAGTGCTCAGAGAGTATGGGGTATCGGACTGTCTTATTGTTGCGGTCCGTTCCCTGTACGATCAGTGCCAGAGCTTGGTCCGCATTGCCGGCAGTAAGTCGAACACATTTCCAGTGAGGGTTGGACTCCGCCAAGGCTGTCCTTTGGTCACCGATTCTGTTCATAACTTTTATGGACAGAATTTCTAGGCGCAGTCAAGGCGTTGAGGGGTTCCGGTTTGGTAACCGCAGGATTAGGTCTCTGCTTTTTGCAGATGATGTGGTCCTGATGGCTTCATCTGACCGGGATCTTCAGCTCTCGCTGGATCGGTTCGCAGCCGAGTGTGAAGCGACCGGAATGAGAATCAGCACCTCCAAGTCCGAGTCCATGGTTCTCGCCCGGAAAAGGGTGGAGTGCCATCTCCGGGTTGGGGAGGAGACCCTGCCCCAAGTGGAGGAGTTCAAGTACCTAGGAGTCTTGTTCACGAGTGAGGGAAGAGTGGATCGTGAGATCGACAGGCGGATCGGTGCGGCGTCTTCAGTAATGCGGACGTTGTACCGATCCGTTGTGGTGAAGAAGGAGCTGAGCCGGAAGGCAAAGCTCTCAATTTACCGGTCGATCTACGTTCCCATCCTCACCTATGGTCATGAGCTTTGGGTCATGACCGAAAGGATAAGATCACGGGTACAAGCGGCCGAAATGAGTTTCCTCCGCCGTGTGGCGGGGCTCTCCCTTAGAGATAGGGTGAGAAGCTCTGCCATCCGGGAGGAACTCAAAGTAAAGCCGCTGCTCCTTCACATCGAGAGGAGCCAGATGAGGTGGTTCAGGCATCTGGTCAGGATGCCACCCGAACGCCTCCCTAGGGAGGTGTTTAGGGCACGTCCAACCGGTAGGAGGCCACGGGGAAGACCCAGGACACGTTGGGAAGACTATGTCTCCCGGCTGGCCTGGGAACGCCTCGGGATCCCCCGGGAAGAGCTAGACGAAGTGGCTGGGGAGAGGGAAGTCTGGGTTTCCCTGCTTAGGCTGTTGCCCCCGCGACCCGACCTCGGATAAGCGGAAGATGATGGATGGATGGATGGATGGATATATATATATATATATACATATACACAAATACCTCCATATACATATATACACACAAAAAAAAAGAATAAAAAGAAGATCATAGACACGCTGACATAAAAGATCACTACCCCAGCAGCTGGCCGGGGTAGTGACTTTCACATAATATTGTGAAACTCCAGTCCATAGTGGATCTAACATAATAGTGAGAGTCCAGTCCATAGTGGATCTAACATAATATTGTGAGAGTCCAGTAAATAGTGGACTTGACTGGACATAATTCAATAAATAAAAAGGCTTAAATGCTATTGATAGCATAAATTATGTATTATTTTTTGTAGGATAATAATAATAATAATTTTATTTGGTATAGCGCTTTTCAGGGTACTCAAAGACGCTAGACAGGATAACAATTTAAATATAAAACAGTTCAAAGTAATAAGGATGGTAAGTGAATGTGTACTTTTGTAGTTTTTTCCCCATATTTCTGCACAATAACTCAGATATGGTAACGCTAGCAAGCATTAGAGAATATGAAGTTATTTTTGGTCCAGAACATAAACAATAATTCATTATTGATGTATTTCTTGCCACTTTATGTTGTATATTTGTATATGAGATTTCTAGTTCATTTTATCATACATATTATATTCAAAATTAGGTTTCTTAAACTCTTTTACTGTCCGTCTATTTGTATGTGTGTCTCCTAATGTTACCAAATTGTATTTTTTGTTTTTGTTTTACTGATGTCCACGGATAGTCAAACTATCTCTTAAAATTGTTAATTTATTTTGTTATTATTTATATTAGCGTCTGTGTGTTCTCTCCTGAACAAAACACATACTGTATGTTGTGTTGTGTGTTTACCTGGCACAAGACGCTGTAATCGGTGGCCCTCCGGTTTTGTTCACAAAACTTCTCTTCCCATACTTGTCTTCTTTCCAGGTTGGGGGGAAAGCGACGGAAAGTCTTTCCACAACTGTCGAGGCTGGAGCTGTGGGGAAAACAAACTAAGAAGCGCCATAAACACATAGCATCAGCTCAAAGTTGGTAGCAAACATGGCGCCCTGTGCACATGTGAGTGTCTTTAGACCAATCATTGAGGAGAACGCCTGAAACTGGACTGACCAAACTATCTCTATACACGACTCTGCCACTAGTTCTATGTGAGTTATATCTAGTGATATGACAATTTGATTAAAGTACAGTGTTTTATTTTCCTATATTCAAGAAAAGTCATTATAATGTACAGTGGCCAAAAATAATGAATAAATCCATCCATTTTTTACCGGTTGTCCCTCTTGGGGTTGCAGGGGTGGCTGGAACCTATCCCAGCTGCATCCGGGCAAAAGGTGGGGTCATCGGTGGTCACACGGACGAGTATGACGATCCTCCTGGTAGGGGTGTATCCTTTTATGGAGGATGCCTGTACGTGACTTAGTTTAACGTGGAGAGACTGGTGCACAGACAGTCATCATACGATCCTTGACAGAATCGGGTAAGGGTCCAGTGGAATGGAGTCCAAGACGACTGGGGACCCTTTTCTGCTGCGGCCTTCTTCCGCCATCGCAGCCAGTGTGGTAGTTCTTAAATCTACCGTCATTCGCCTGCTCCGCCGTTGAGGTCTTTACCGTATCCCTGGGTAGGGGGCAGTCAGGTACTAGGCCTTTGCCAAAGTAACCATACTTGCCAACCCTCCCGATTTTTCCGAGAGACTCACGAATTTCAGTGACCCTCCCGAAAATCTACCGGAGCAACCATTCTCCCGAATTTCTCCCGATTTCCACCTGGACAACAATATTGAGGGCGTGCCAAAAAGGGACTGTCTTTAGCGTCCTCTGCTACTTGTTGTCACGTCCCCTTTTCCTCCACATGAATAGCGTGCCGGCCAAGTCACATAATATATGCGGCTTTTACAGACACACATAAGTGAATGCAATTCATACTTTGTCGACAGCCATACACTGAGGGTGGCCGTATAAACAACTTTAACACTGTTAAAAATATGCGCCACACCGTGAACCCACACCAAATAAGAATGACAAACACATTTCGGGAGAACATCCGCACCATACTTTGTCGACAGCCATACACTGAGGGTGGCCGTATAAACAACTTTAACACTGTTACAAATATGCGCCACACTGTGAACCCACACCAAACAAGAATGACAAACACATTTCGGGAGAACGTCCGCACCATACTTTGTCGACAGCCATACACTGAGGGTGGCCGTATAAACAACTTTAACACTGTTGCAAATATGCGCCACACTGTGAACCCACACCAAACAAGAATGACAAACACATTTCGGGAGAACATCCGCACCGTAACACAGCAGAACAAATATCCAGAAACCCTTGCAGCACTAACTCTTCCGGGACGCGACAAAAAAACACCCCCGCTTACCACCAAACCCCACCATTCTCCCATTTCTCGGATTCGGAGGTCTCAAGGTTGGCAAGTATGGGGGTAACAGTAGTAAAGGGGTTAACATCCGAGTGCCCCAAGACCCCTTAGAGGAGCCTCCACTGCCGGATGCACTCAACCGTTATGCCCAGGACATAAAAGGTGGGGTACACCCTGGACAAGTAGCCACTTGTCGCAGGGCAACATTGACACACTTGAGTCAAATTTCTTAGTGTTGCCAATCAACCCATCCCTTGGTGCATGTCTTTGGAGGTGTGAGAAAGCCGGAGGGAATCCACGCAGTCATGGGGAGAAGTAAAATCCATACAGAAAGACCCTGAGCCCTGGGATCCAACCCAGGACCTTCTTATTGTGAGACACCAGCACTAATCCCTGGTCCACCGTGCTGCCCGCTAAAAATATTAACTATAATTGTTAAATAAAACCTCTGCCTTGTTTTAAATGAATACTTAGACCTACTACGCTACTCTATTTTAATGTTTGTCATTATGGTGGTACTCGGAGACCCAACTATCTTCTAAGGTGGCACGTTTGAGAACCACTGATGTGCATCCATTTCCTCCGTTTATCTGAGTCCGAGGCAGTAGTCTAAGCAGAGATGCCCAGACTTTCGCAACCCTGGCCACCTCCTCTAGTTCTACAAGGGGAATAGCGAGGCGTTCCCAGGCAAGCTGTGAGATATAGTTTCTCCGACGTGTCCTCGGTCTGCACCGAGGCCTCCTCCCGGCTGGATATGCCAGAAACACCTCACCAGGGAGGTGTCCGGGAGAAATCCGTCGTAAATACCCGAGCCATCAGAGCTGGCTCCTCTCAACGTGAAGGAGCAGCGGCCTCTACTTTGAGTCTCTCTTCTGTCACTTGTATTTGCAACCTTAGGTGAGGGGAGGAATGTAGACTGACCGGTAAATTGAGAGCTTTGCCTTCTGGCTCAGCTCCTTCTTCACCACAACAGACCGGTCACTGCATCCGTCTGTCAACCTCATGATCCAATCTTCCCTTACGCGTTAACAACTCTTCTCACCTCGCTTCAAGTCTCGAGTCGTATGTTGTAATAAGTATACAGAGTTCAGTTTGGGACTTGCTTTTCTTCTTCTCCTCATGTTTACCATTTGTCCGATATTTTTTGCTGGTTGTGGTGACCCAATCGGTGTTCCCACCCTGTAACTGTATGTCTGTTCTTGGATCGGTTTGGATTGAAAATGTAATTTCATGGTACTTTTTAAGCGCAATGACAAAAATGTTTCATCCAAGCCTCTATTTGACCGCCACTTAAATTAAACCCTGTGTACTAGATACACTAAATTGCCAAAAGTATTTGGCCACCTGCCTTGACTCACATATGAATTTAAAGTGCCATCCCATTCCTAACTCGTAGGGTTCAATATGATGTCAGTCCATCCTTTTGCAGCTATTACAGCTTCAACTCTTCTGGGAAGGCTGTCCACAAGGTTGCGGAGTGTGTTTACGGGAATTTTCCACCATTTTTCCAAAAGCGCATCGATGTTGGTGGAAAAAGCCTGGCTCTCAGTCGCCGTAGTAATTCATCCCAAAGGCGTTCTATCGGGTTCAGGTCAGGACTCTGTGCAGGCCAGTCAAGTTCATCCACACCAGACTCTGTCATCCATGTATTTCTGGACCTTGCTTTGTGCACCGGTGCACAGTCATGTTAGAAGAGGAAGGGGCCCGCTCCAAACTGTTCCCACAAGGTTGGGGGCATAGAATTGTCCAAAATGTTTTGGTATCCTGGAGCATTTAAAGTTCATTTCACCATAACTAAGAGGCCAAGCCCAGCTACTGAAAAAAACAACCTCACACCATAATTCCTCCTCCACCAAATCTCACACTCTGCACAATGCAGTCCGAAATGTACCGTTATCCTGGCAACCTCCAAAACCCAAACTCGGATTGCCAGATGGAAAAGCGTGATTCATCACTCCAGAGAACGTGTATTTGCTGCTATAGAATCCAGTGGCGACTTGCTTTACACCACTGCATCACAGGCTTTGCATTGGACTTGGTGATGTATGGCTTAGATACAGCTGCACGGCCATGAAAACTCATTTTATGAAGCTCTCTGTGTTCTGTACGTGGGCTAATTGGAAGGTCACATGAAGTTTGGAGCTCTGTAGCAACTGACTGTGCAGAAAGTCTTTGCACTGTGCACTTCAGCATCCGCTGACTCCTGTCAGTTTACATGTCCTACCACTTGGTGGCTGAGTTGCTGTTGTTCCCAAACTCTTCCATTTTCTCATAATAAAGCCGACAGTTGACTTTGGAATATTTAGGAGCGAGGAAATTTCACAATTAGATTTGTTGCACAGGTGGCATCCTATGACAGTTCCTCGCTGAAAATCGCTGAGCTACTGAGAGCGGCCCATTCTTTCACAAATGTTTATATACTGTAGCTCTGTAACCTAAACAGGTCTGGGGGGCAAATTGTGCACCCCTTTATGGCTCACCTGAGCAAAAACTCTACAATCAAACCTTCCCTGTGTATCAGTCTTGTCCTGTGAAGAACTCTCAAAATCCTGGCCCACTGACCCCCTTACTCTCCTTGTTCCCCCGCCGTGACTTCCCTCCCCCGCCCAATGCCCGTTTCCCCGCCACGCCGGCCAGGACGGGGACAATAGGGCACAGCTAATGTGTGCGGTTGGTCATTAATTCATTTCGCCCGGCAGTGGTGGCGGCATGCGGGTTTGTTTGATACCGGGGCGAAACGGTAGTAGGGAGGAGGCGAAGCAGATGTTTGGCTTGGCCGTTGAGGGGAAAACAGCACGTCGGTTGACATGCCAAGCCAATGGACGCCTCATGCCAGGGAACAGCTGCCCAAACACATTTCAGCCAAAGTCTGGCAAAGACTAGCAAAAAGATGGGATTTACTTCTGCTTTCTGTCCTGTTAGCTGTAACATTTTTTGTTTGTGAAAGAGCCCCAAACATTCTCCAACAATTTGACACATTATTTCATACAAAACCCAAAACCAGTGAAGTTGGCACCTTGTGTAAATCGTAAATAAAAACAGAATACGATGATCAGCAAATTCTTTTCAACTTATATTCAATTGAATAGACTGCAAAGACAATATATTTAATGTTCAAACTGAGAAATTTCTTTTGTTTTTTTGTGCAAATCATTAACTTAGAATTTATAGGCAGCAAGACAATAGAAAAATGTTGGCACAGAGGCATTTTTACCACTGTGTTACATGGCCTTTCCTTTTAACAACACTCAGTAAAAATTTGGAAACTGAAACCAATTTTTGAATTTTTTTAGGTAAAATTATTTCCCATTCTTGCTTGAAGTGAAGTGAAGTGAATTATATTTATATAGCGCTTTTCTCAAGTGACTCAAAGCGCTTTTTTTTACATAGTGAAACCCAATATCTAAGTTACATTTAAACCAGTGTGGGTGGCACTGGGAGCAGGTGGGTAAAGTGTCTTGCCCAAGGACACAACGGCAGTAACTAGGATGGCACAAGTGGGAATCGAACCTGCAACCCTCAAGTTGCTGGCACGGCCACTCTACCAACCGAGCTATACCGCCCCCTTGATGTACAGCTTAAGTTGTTCAACAGTCCAGGGTCTCCGTTGCCATATTTTACGCTGCATAATGCGCCACACATATTCAATGGGAGACAGGTCTGGACTTCAGGCAGGCCAATCGCGTACCCGCACGCTTTTACTATGAAGCCACGCTGTTGTAACAAGTGGCTTGGCATTGTCTTGCTGAAATAAACAGGGGCGTCCATGATAACGTTGCCTGGATGGCAACATATGTTGCTCCAAAACCTTTATGTACCTTTCAGCATTAATGGAGCCTTCACAGATGTGTAAGTTACCCATGCCTTGGGCACTAATACACCCCCATACCATCACAGACGCTGGCTTTTCAACTTTAACAATCTGGATGGTTCTTTTCCTCTTTGTTCCAGAGGAAACAAGGTCCAGTTTCCAAAAACAATTCGAAATGTGGACTCGTCAGACCACAGAACACTTTTCCCACTTTAAATCAGTCCATTTTAGATGAGCTTGGGCCCAGCGAAGCCGGTGGCGTTTCTGGGTGTTGTTGATAAATGGCTTTCGCTTTGCATAGTAGAGTTTTGTGGATGTAGCGACCAACTGTAGTTACTGACAGTGGTTTTCTGAAGTGTTCCTGAGCCCATGTGCGGATATCTTTTATACACTGATGTCAGTGATTTGTCAAGATTCTCTGAACCCATCCATCCATCCATCCATTTTTTCTACTGCTTGTCCCCTTTGGGGTCGCGGAGGGTGCTGGAACCTATCTCAGCTGCATTCGGGCAGAAGGCGGGGTACACCCTGGACAAGTCGCCATCTCATCACAGGGCCAACACAGATAGACAACATTCACACTCACATTCACACATTAGGGCCAACTTAGTGTTGCCAATCAACCTATCCCCAGGTGCATTTCTGAACCCTTTGATTTTACGGACCGGAGATGGTGAAATCCCTAAATTCCTTGCAATAGCTGGTTGAGAAATGTTCTTAAACTGTTCCGACAATTTGCTCACGCATTTGTTCACAAAGTGGTGACCCTCGCCCCATCCTTGTTTGGAAGCTGCTTTTATACCAATTAATGGCACTCACCTGTTCCAAATTAGCCTGTTCAGAATAAGTGTTTGATGAGTAGTCCTCAACTTTCTCAGTCTTTTTTTCCACTTGAGCCAGCGTTTTTGAAACATGTTGCAGGCATCAAATTCCAAATTTCTGCCCGTGTGGGGTGTGGTCTCTCACTGGCTTGAGGGCTGGCTGTCCCCTGCTTCTGCCGTGCCTTGTCTTCTGGGCGGCACAGTAGGCCGGGCTCTGTGGTTCCTATCGCTGGCCGGCCTGGGTGCGTGGGGCCGGTGGTCGCTGGTCCCCCTGGGCGCCACACCTGCTGTTGGTGGGTTGAGCTCTCTGGGTGGCTAGGGCCGTACTCTGGCTCCCACACACACACTGGGAGTCAATTAAATTGTACATAAAAATACGCATATACTTACATACACACCGTTATTCATGCATCCATGCATGCATACATACATACATACATACCCACGCTCCAACATACATACAGATACAGTAAATACCTACATACTCAAAAGTTCGTACATCCACAAGCATTAACTGTACAAACATACATATACACATAATTTACATACAGTATACAAGTACATATAAATACGCTCATGCACATAATCACGTTTCATCAAACATAAATTAACGTTGTTACTCTAGGGTAAACTGGATAACACATGGCACACTGACAAAGCTTAACCCATTGTTACTATAACAATCTACAAGGTTAATACATGTTGCTTCTTTCTTCCCCTCCATTTTTCTGCATTATTTTGTATCTGGACTTATTGTTGCATATACGTGTTGTTGCATTTGAACAACTGTATTGTTGATAATAGAGGTAAATTATTGGTATTGTTCATTATCAAGAGCAATATTTCTATTGGAATTTGCATTTCTGTAGTGTAAACAAAGCTTAACCCATTGTTACTATAACAATCTACAAGGTTAATACATGTTGCTTCTTTCTTCCCCTCCATTTTTCTGCATTATTTTGTATCTAGAGTTATTGTTGCATATGCGTGTTGTTGCATTTGAACAACTGTATTGTTGATAATAGAGGTAAATTATTGGTATTGTTCATTATCAAGAGCAATATTTCTATTGGTATTGGTATTTCTGTAAACAAGCTCGTTGTCATTTCAGTATAATTATTTATCTTGCTAACTGCTTCTTTTATATCACTTTTACCATCAATTTTGTACTTATCGTATTTGCTGATGTTGTTCTGTTGTTGTTGTTGTTTTTGCCCCTCTGTCTTACATTTTTTTTCTCTTTTTATCCCCTCCTGCTCCGGCCCGGATGCACCAAATGATAATATATATACATTTAATAAAATCAAATACAAATAAGGCAACAAGTATCCTATACTTCTCTTTTGTAAAGTAAATCTAAACAGTCAATATGGGCATCTACATCAACTACATGATTTGCCTGAGAAGCTGGACAGGTCCAAAAAATAAATAAAATTCCAAATGAGCTAATATTTTTCAGTTTGAAAGTAAAGTTTTCCAGTCCGAAAATTAAATATCTTGTCTTTTCAAATGAATACAGGTTGAAAAAGATTTGCAAATCATTGTATTCAGTTTTTATTTACCATTTACGCAACGTGCCAACTTCCCTGGTTTTGGGGTTTGTAGATGTGTAGCGAAGCCTGGTTTGGAAACTTGGAACTAGAAACTTCAAAACCAACTCCCTCCTTAAAAGTGTATCGAACAATTGAGGGAGATGATATTTTCTCATTTCTCAATGACACACATTGCTGTAAGAAATTCATTTAAAAAGTCAATATAGCATATTAGGGGACCTTTAAATGTAATCTACGACCAACCCTCTCTTCAAAAGGTATGTGTGCCATCTTGCTTCCCCGAGGAAACTTGAAAGGAGAGAGATTACTGCCGGCCAAAGTTGAAGGTAAACTGATAAATATAAAACAGTTTGTGTGCAGCAGCTGATGTTGGCCTTTGAGGAAAAGATGGCAATCTGAGCTGAAAGGACACAGCAAAAAGGAAAAGAGACACAACTAACCCACTTTTTTGCTGGCCCCAGTAAAACGTACAACAATATATGCGCATACATAGTTTCCAGAACAAGGACAGTCCATTTAACTGTGCTGCCTCTCTACTTTGCTGATTTGAGTCATTCATCACCGCCCACCTGTATATCTGCTGTGTGCGCTCCATACAAAGTGTGTGTTTGGTTGAAATTATATGAGGAATAAATACTGTATACATAACACTCATGCTTATATCTGTATGTGGAATGAATTCACTGGAAATGATTATTTTACTGTTTGTGTTTCTTGGCAGTAGGCAGTGTGCTGCCCTCTACCGATCATTTCTTAAAATGTATTTTAGTTTACAGATTGGTTGGATTATAGCAGGGGTCACCAACCTTTTTGAAATCAAGAGCTACTTCTTGGGTACTGATTAATGCGAAGGGCTACCAGTTTGATACACACTTAAATAAATGGCCAGAAATAGCCAATTTGCTCAATTTACCTTTAATAAATAAATCTACATATATAAAAAAAAAAAAAAGAGTATTTCTGTCTGTCATTCCGTCGTACATTTTTTTTCCTTTTGCGGAAGGTTTTTTGTTGGGAATAAATGATGAAAAAAATACAAATACAATTTTGAAACATAGTTTATCTTCAATTTCGACTCTTTAAAATTCAAAATTCAACCGAAAAAAATGAAGAGAAAAAATAGCTAATTCGAATCTTTTTGAAAAAATTAAAAATAGAATTTATGGAACATCATTAGTAATTTTTCCTGATTAAGGTTACTTTTAGAATTTTGATGACATGTTTTAAATAGGTTAAATCCAATCTGCACTTTGTTAGAATATATAACAAATTGGACCAAGCTATATTTCTAACAAAGACAAATCATTATTTCTTCTAGGTTTTCCAGAACAGAAGTTTTAAAAGAAATTCAAAAGACTTTGAAATAAGATTTAAATTTGATTCTACAGATTTTCTAGATTTGCCAGAATATTTTTTTTGAATTTTAATCATAAATTTGAAGAAATATTTCACAAATATTCTTGGTCGAAAAAACAGAAGCTAAAATGAAGAATTAAATCAAAATGTATTTGTTATTCTTTACAATAAAAAAAATTAAAAAAATATTTAAACATTGATTTAAATTGTCAGGAAAGAAGAGGAAGGAATTTAAAAGGTAAAAAGGTATATGTGTTTAAAAATCCTAAAATCATTTTTAAGGTTGTATTTTTTTCTCTAAAATTGTCTTTCTGAAAGTTATAAGAAGCAAAGTAAAAAAATAAAAGAATTTATTTAAACAGGTGAAGACCAAGTCTTTAAAATATTTTCCTTGGATTTTCAAATTCTATTTGAGTTTTGTCTCTCTTAGAATTAAAAATGTCGAGCAAAGCGAGACCAGCTTGCAAGTAAAGAAATAAAATAGAAAAAATAAAGGCAGCTCACTGGTAAGTGCTGCTATTTGAGCTATTTTTAGAACAGGCCAGCGGGCGACTCATCTGGTCCTTACGGGCTACCTGGTCCCCGTGGGCACCGCGTTGGTGACCCCTGAAATATAGTCTGCGTTATGGGTTTCATATTTTTAAATGTTTATGTTCAAATGTGAATCATTTCATGTGTGCGCTGCATCGAATACTGTATAAAAGCTATATGGAAACCATATTTATCTTTAATCACGTGTTTATTTTATTTTTGTTTTTTATTGTGTTAAAACGTAGTTATTTTAAATTCAAACTTTTATCGGTACATTAGCAATTTTTTCTTATTATGAATTTACTTCCAGACAAAATTCTGGTAATGAATACATTTTTAAAAACTGATATGTTTCATTAAAAATATGTTCTCATGTCGATATTCTTGAGTTTTCCAGCAAAATTGAAATGCATTTTTTTTACTGTAGTGTAATTTTTTTTCTCATTAAATTATGATTTTTTTTGTCTGGAAACTTTAAAGGTTTTCCTTAGCTTACTCTGAAAAAATATTGATTTTTTTCAAGTAATATTACATATTTAGTAAAATACTTTTTCCAACGATTGTTTCTTAATGTTTTTTGTAATTTGTTCGGTTTATTCTAATTATGACATTATACCTGAAGTAATTTTTATAAAAAAAATTTTTTTTTTTACCATTAAATTTAGATTCAAGCATTGGTAAATTGCTGCTTCTCAAGTGGGATAAATTAATGTCTATCCTATCGAGTCCCAGCAATTAGTTTGATCCATTGTTTATACAATGGAATGAGAAACACCTACCCCAACAACATGCAAAAATGTGTAACACGGCTCTATGTAACAGTAATGAGGTCTTCTGCCAAAAGAAAATGCCGCCATGAATCAGACATATTTCTAATACGGAATTATCATTGACTCATTTGTCATCTCTAATTTAACATCAATCACAGGCGGCGAAGTAATGAGGGCTGTGGATGTAGCCATGGTGACGCGGGACTGCATTAATACATGTAATCTGTTATTGTGTCTGTAAAGGCGACGTGTCGTGTGCTAATTAAAGACGTC
This sequence comes from Nerophis ophidion, assembly GCF_033978795.1. Classification (NCBI taxonomy): domain Eukaryota; kingdom Metazoa; phylum Chordata; class Actinopteri; order Syngnathiformes; family Syngnathidae; genus Nerophis; species Nerophis ophidion. Next base: position 15,513,121 of record NC_084633.1, on the reverse strand, counting down.
TATGGCGGCTGCTGCCTTACACACAGGTCAGAGCTCGTTAGTGAGCGGCTGAATTCAAGGATAGTCATTCATTGAACGGCATACCACCTACCCCTCACATGCAATGCTGTGCTTTAAACCCTTCCTAAGGGATTTAATAATCTAGTTTTAACAAATAACAGGACACACACTTTGGGTTTTTTGGGGGGTTTAGGTGCCCCCTTGACCATTGATAAAACGGAGTGGAATGCCAACGAGGGTAATTCCATCCTAACGACTGTTATGCTGGCACAGGTTGCATCATAACAGCTGTTGTCAACCACGATAGAGTGAAATGTTTTTTCATGGAATGCTCCCTCTTGGAGAGGATAAATACTTTGAATCTGGCGTCAAGCATTTATAACTGTCCAAAGTCTGTGAACATTAAATGATGAAGCCTGCTCGGACAATCTGAACAGTCCAGTTGTGATCGGTTCAATTGCCTGGATGAATGAGAATATTTAGTCATTAGTGGCAATATGGAGGCTTCAAGGTGAAAAATGAAAAAAAAAATACTTAAAAAAAACCCACACTTTATTATTTCTGATATGATTTACAAGAGGAGTCAATGACATGTTGACTACTAAATACAAAAAATATAACCATGGAAAAAAATAACTTTTGAAAGCTGAGCTGAGCTTTCTCTGGGTTTCAGGATCACACACCGGGAGTAAGGGGTCTAATAACGTACAGGCAGGTGTTACACGGGGCTGCCTGTATTATTTGTACACCACAGTCATTGTTTGTTGCTCTGTCATGTGGACTTAATAGCAACATTTGACAGTCAAAAGAAAAGTGGAAATGTGGCAATAATCGCTGTGCTAGGAGTTTTTATTTATTGTATTGAATCTGAAGATGATTTGTGGAGCTAACTATGAGAGGAAAAAAAGGACAGAAAGGTTCAGACCTACAACCTCCCTGAGACTTCATATCAGCCAGACATCCTACTATAGAAGACTAAACGAGTCGAAAGTGACTGGCCTAAACTTGGGATTTTTGGCAGCTCTCCTCATTCGCGTGTTAATAAAAAGCATCACACTGCAGCAGCGTGTAAACCAGACCACTCTGGTCACAGTTCTTATTGCTGATTCTCTGAAGCCCTGATACCTGATCAGGTCGTCTCGGGGGATACGGAATGAGGTCACAGGGTCTCTTGGACGTGGCCTCGGCTCTGCAGGCTCTGAAAGTGTGCCTCCCTCAGAATGCGGTTGATGTGCAGGTAGGAAGCCGTCTGCTTGGGGCCCCCCAGGTCGAAGGAGTCGCTGGAGCTGAGGGGACTGCAGGGGACCGCGGCGCAGCGGCTGCTGCTACAGCTCCCAGATGCATAATCCGGACTACTGAGACTGCTCTCACTATTGGAGGACTAAAACAAAGAAAACACCTGTTACTACTAATACTACTAACATTATCTTATTCTAAACCAATATTGGATACACTCCATTGTGAAACCTTGCACAACCTATCAGGTGTATAACAAAACCCAAAAATGCTTAATTGTGAGAGGTATTAATTGAATTGATTATTGTATTGCTCGTTTACAGTGCCTTTGAAAAAGGAAATGCACTTTTTTTGCCCAACATCCACAATCCTCATGTAAGACAAGAACACATATGTTTTTCTTTATTATGCATTCTAACTCTTTAAATACGGCAAGTATGAGGTGGCTTACACTCAAGCTAATGGAGTACCCTATTGCACTATATATATTAGGGGTGTGGGAAAAAGTCGATTCGAATACGAATCGAAACGTTTAGCGATTCAGAATCGATTCTGATTTTTTTTTTTTTTAAATATATATATTTTTTTAAATCAATCCAACAAACCACTACACAGCAATGCAGTCCAATTCCAAAACCAAACCTGACCCAGCAACACTCAGAACTGCAATAAACAGAGCAATTGAGAGGAGACAAACACAACACAGAACAAACCAAAAGTAATGAAACAAAAATAAATATTATCAACAAAAGTATCAATATTAATTATAATTTCAGCATAGCAGTGATTAAAATTCCCTCACTGACATTATCATTAAACATTTATAAAATTAATTTTTTTTTAAATTACACTTACACCACATCTCATAAGCTGTCCAATGTTTTCACAAAGATAAAATAAGTCATATTTTTGGTTCGTTTAATAGTTAAAACAAATGTACATTATTGCAATCAGTTGATAAAACATTGTCCTTTACAATTATAAAAGCTTTGTTTTTTAAAAAATCTACTACTCAGCTAGCATGTCAGCAGACTGGGGTAGATCCTGCTGAAATCCTATGTATTGAATGAATACAGAATCGTTTTAAATCGGAAAAATATAGTTTTTGAATCGAGAATCAAATCGAATCGAAAAAAATCGATATATTATCGAATCGTGACCCCAAGAATCGATATTGAATCGAATCATGGGACACCCAAAGATTCACAGCCCTAAAAAAAAAATAATATATAAAAAGACAAAAATCGCCAACAATAATCCATTCAGATCTCTTGACCTAAATATGTACCAAGTATTAGTGATATTGTTATTATAAGCGCTAAAGGCAAACTATTTTTAGTGGTCATGTGATCACAGAGCACTAACTAGCTTATGCAGCGACAGTACAGAGACATATGGAGCCCGGTGAGCTGCTGCATCGCTTCTGAGTTAGTGAAAGTTAATTCTAGATTATAAATCTTGCCTCTCACCTGTATATTCAAATGTTGTCATAAACCGAGAAGTTGGTCAACTTTTGGCATCCAAATTAGACCAGGAGATCGCAATAACGACACGTGAAAACGCTCGTTTGCGTTTTTTTTTTTTTTTTTTTTTTTACTTCCGGTGGATTATGATTAATGCTTTATCTAAACGGGAATATATGAACATCAGTGGGCATCCCATTGAGAGCAGACATTGTAAAGTAAGTGACTGTTTTATAATGTACGTATTTTGTATTTCTCGTGTAGTACTTAGCAATACTGCTACTGCCGGATTGGTTTGGCACACAGCTTATAAAACTTGTAGCTCATCCTCCCTATATGCAGGCTCAAAAATATAAAGTTCTGGATCATCATTTTTGTTGTTGAAGGTAAAAGCAAACGTATTGATATGTCTGTGAAATTAATACCTCGCCTTATCCTTGAAATCGTCAAAATATGTAAATACCACATTATGAATGTGCCTGTTACTACATTACATATATACTGTACTTACAGCTTGTATAAAAAACAGAGGTTTTTAGAGCGCTTTATTGGCGGAATGGAGTGACTCCAATTGATTTCATTGTTAGCAGACTTCTGTTGGCGTTTATTTATGAGTTAGAATGCATACAAAAAGAAAAACAATATGTGTTCTTGCCTTACATAAGTAATGTAAAATGATAGGCAAAAAGTGCAGCTCCCCTACGGAAAAAGCCTTGTTTCGATGTTGCTGCAACTTCCTGCTTCTGTGTAAAAGGCACAGGAACATAAATGCCGAATTCACACGGATTCATCATAAAAATCAAGGTCAAAAGTGCTTATTTTTTTATCAATATTAGATTAAAGACAATGCATATTGGCATATTCTGTTTTATTTTGCTTATGATTCCTCTTAGATTTAAGTAGACATATCTCTGAAGATAAGACACTACTCTCAGACATCCTGTCGAGAAAAAATTGTTTTCCAGTCGAAAAAGAAGTACTTTTGTCCTTGATTTGAGAGATGTAATCTCGTTGAAATTTCCACTCATTGTAGTGTATTCAGAGTACAATTTAGGCCAATTAAATCTAGACTTTCAAATTTCCCTACAGTTGGTTGTATCTTGCTTCAATATATGCTGCAGAAATACTTAGTTTAAAATGTCATCAAATCTTGTCAGGCATTTGAAAGCCACTTTTCCTTTTAGATGCCACAACATAAGTTTACATGTGTTGACAAAAACAAGCAGTATGACAACACCACAAAGCTGGAAAATCTCCTATCATCAAAGGTATGGGTGAGTGTACAGACTTAAAGAACAGTGTTTGATGTCTTTTTACAAGTGTAACAATTAATTAAATATAGCTATATATAAATACATTTTCCTTAGATTCAAGTACTTTGATTTCTACTCGACAAGTTTGCCTTCCAGAATATAGGTATCAAGCAAAGACCGTTAGAAAATGGCATTGATCAGTTTTATCGATACTAGAAAAAAAAGATTGCATTTTTATTTTGAAGTTTACCACATTTAATTATAAGGACATTAAACGTTAAGTCTGTCTGCCCGTCTGAGGCGTCATCAAAACAAAAATGGCAGATAGCTACAATAGTCTAAAAATATTAACAAATGCCTCAACATATGAGTTGTAACAACAAACACAATACAACAAAAGCCACAACAAAGTCAAACGACAACACAATAATACAAAGCCACAACACAACTGTGAGCCACAAAGAACGTGACAAACAAAATAGAAGTGACAGCAGAGCAAGTTACGGTGACGCACTGACTTCCAAAACAACAAAAACAACATGAAGCGAAAACACAATAACTGGCAGCCAAAAAAAAAGTTATTTTATCAGCGACGCCAGGGGAATTTTAAGAAGGAAAATCAACTGTTAAAATCTTTGTTAGTGTACATTTATTAAAATTTCTTGAAAACTGAAGATGCGATCAGAAAAGGTTTCCTTTTGGTAATTCAACCTAAAATGTGAATGCTTTGGCCAATCATTGTTGTTTACTTGCTTGTATCAGGCATGTGATCACCCTTTGAGGAAAACTGATGAAAAAAATAACATTTCCATCAGCACAAAGTGCTGCTACACAATCCCCGGAAGAAAATTTTGAAAATCAAGACTACATTTTCTGCAATTCGGTGCATTCCTCAGTATATTTTATCTATCCATCCATCCATCCATCCATCCATCCATCCATCTTCTTCCGCTTATCCGAGGTCGGGTCGCGGGGGCAACAGCCTAAGCAGGGAAACCCAGACTTCCCTTTCCCCAGCCACTTCGTCTAGCTCTTCCCGGGGGATCCCGAGGGGTTCCCAGGCCAGCCGGCAGACATAGTCTTCCCAACGTGTCCTGGGTCTTCCCCGTGGCCTCCTACCGGTTGGACGTGCCCTAAACACCTCCCTAGGGAGGCGTTCGGGTGGCATCCTGACCAGATGCCTGAACCACCTCATCTGGCTCCTCTCGATGTGGAGGAGCAGCGGCTTTACTTTGAGTTCCTCCCGGATGGCAGAGCTTCTCACCCTATCTCTAAAGGGAGAGCCACGCCACACGGCGGAGGAAACTCATTTCGGCCGCTTGTACCCGTGATCTTATCCTTTCGGTCATGACCCAAAGCTCATGACCATAGGTGAGGATGGGAACGTAGATCGACCGGTAAATTGAGAGCTTTGCCTTCCGGCTCAGCTCCTTCTTCACCACAACGGATCGGTACAACGCATTTTACCTTAAGATTTATTCTCATCTTTTTTGTACCATTTAATGTACCACAGAAATTTTAGTTTTTTTTAAGTAGATAATTTACTGACATCATTATCATTGAAAATGTAATGTAAAATTGTATAACATGCATGCAAAAATTTCAGAAAACTTTACCCATTTGGCAACTCTATCCTGTAACCACGCCCCCTCGGGTAATATACATACATTCGGTGTTGTGACTCTGTTTACATCCGTCACATTAAAAATATAACTTCTTGCTGGCTCATAGTAAACGTTCTAGAACTACATCTGGTTCGGAACGAACAGTGTTCGGATTGCAATCATCAACATTTTGTGAGCAGCATTGTACACTAAACAAAAATAAAACATGCAACACTTTTGTTTCCCTTTTATCATGTGTTGAACTCAAAGTTCTAAAACATTTACTATATACACAAAATACCTAGTTTTCTCAAACATTATTCCCAAATCTGTGTTCCTAAGCATTTATTCTTTGCCAAGATAATCCATCCCACCTCACAAGTGTGGTATATCAAGATGCTGATTCAAGAGCGTGATTACACAGGCGGGCCTTCAAAAAAAAAGGCCACACTGAAATTTAGTTTTATCACACAGCACAATGCCACAAATATCGCAAATGTGCAGTTGGCATGCTGACTGCAGGAATGTCAACCTGAGCTTTTGCCCGTGAATTGTCTGTTCATTTCTCTACCATAAGCCGTCTCCGAAGGCGTTTCAGAGAATTTGGCAGTACATCTAACTGGCCTCACAACCGCAGACAAAGTGGAACCACACCAGTAGGTGCACTTCCATGATTGTCTGGGACCATCCATCTGGACATGTTTGAAAGTTGTCAGAATGCTTACATTTGTATTTAATTTCACAATTATACCTGTTGTATCCATAATTCCCCTGCAAGAAATACCAGGAATAGTGTTGTTTAGTAGAGTACCGTGATACTAATGAATCATATCCAGTAGTATATCACCTTTGAAAAAGTACTTATACCCCCATGCCCAGTATTTATTTCACAATCACACTGGTTAAATTTGGTGGGCTGAAGAGTTACTTAATCGATTTCTACTCATTAAATCGTTTCAGAAACAAAACATAACATCCCTGAAACGTATCGCCAACCCCAAACTCTGAATTGGAAGTTACCAGGACACTTTGTAAATGGCGTGGATCAAATGTGGCCGTACCTCCGAGTCCCAGGCATCCCGTCCTGGCTCAGGGGAGAGAGGGTGAGCTCGGTTCTGCCTTTTGGCCTGAGGAACCAGGTGGCCACTCTCATCACCAGCACTCCTTTTCCTAATTTAGGTCAACATGAAAAAAATAAAAATTCACACAATTGGTATGTGATATGGCATACAGAAAAGTCGTAAAACAGGACGGTACCTGAACTCTTTCACTGAATAATGCTGATACAAAAAAACAGCCACTGAGCCTTATGGCTGCTCGCACTACTAACAGTGTTCGGATTGCAATCATCCAAATTTAGCGAGCAGCAAAATACATTGAACAAAAATTTTAAAAAAAATGCGAAACTTTTTTTTTTCCTCCAATTTTTTTATGTGTTGAACTCAAATATCTAAAACTTTTACTATATACACACAATACCTTGTTCACAAACCTGTATAAATCTGTGTTAGTAAGCATTTATTCTATTCAACGATAATCCATCCCCCATCATGGGTTAGGCCTTAGGTTGCTCACAAAAAAAGGCCACTCTGAAAAATGCAGTTTTATCACACAGCACAATGCCAAAAATATGACAAACGTGCAGTTGGCATGTTGACTGCAGGAAAGTCAACCTCAGCTTTTGCCCTAGATCAGCGGTTCTTAACCTTGTTGGAGGTACCGAACCCCACCAGTTTCATATGCGCATTCACCGAACCCTTCTTTAGTGAAAACATTTTTAAAATTCAAGACAAAGTTATATGTTTTTTTACTGGTGCACAAAATGAACTGTGCATGAACATCAGCTTGTTCAAAGAACACAACCAACACAGTGCATGGAATCACAACAAATTGCACAGCTGCAAATCAGTGTGACTTCTGCTGTTGCCGTAACACGCTGATAGGGAGAAGTTTTTACTATTAGGATGTGTCGGGTGTGTCTTGACCTCCGCTGAACCCCTGAGGCCATGATTACCAATTACAGATTACCATGAATTAGGGCTGGGCGATATATCGATATACAATATAAATCGCGGGCGGGTTTGTCTCTGTGCGATATAGAAAATGACTAAATCATAATATTCGAGTAGACGTTCTCACGCAGTTGCTTTTAACTGCGGGAATTACACTACAGGCTCTCCTCGCTCTTTCCTGTGTCTCCTCACAGACAAGCAGGCGCACATTCTTACATACGTCACATACTGTCACGTCATACAACACATACATACACGCCCTCAACAGGCAGAGAGGTAGCGGGTTGTTGCTAGAGGAAGAAGGTGCGAATCTCGTAAAACAAATGAAGGAAGAGTTCCCAAGAAAAAAAGCACGGAGCCCCTCGTCTGGCGGTGGTTCGGCTTCAACCGGGAATATGTCGAATAGACAACTTTGATTTGTCATGTGTGGGGCACAAGCGTTGCTACCAAAAGTAGCATTAATGCTGATATGTAGCATCATTTGAAAAGTCACCTGCTAATAACTTTAATAAATACAGTTTTGGTAAATTGACTTAGTTGTGATTTCCTTCTCTGCATGAAAGTTCAAAAGTAGCATTATTGAATGCAGTATGAACAAGAATGTTTTAATGTAGACACACAGAATCACCATACTGCTGCGATTATATGCATCAAGTGTTCATTCAAGGCCAAGGCAAAATATCGTAATATATATCGTATATCGCGATATGGCACAAAAATATTGCGATATTAAAAAAAGGCAATATTGCCCAGCCCTACGTGGAACCACATCAGCAGGAACCTGGTGGCCACTCTCATCACCAGCACTCCTTTTTTTTAAATTCAGGTCAAGTTTAAACATTTAAAAAAATTACACAATTGGCATCTGATATGACATACAGAGAAGTCATAACAAGCTACATGAACGCTTTCACTTAATAATGCTGATCTATCAAAACTGGGCGTTATGGCTGCTCGCACCACTCTAAGCTAGCCATGTTAACAATAGACCCATAACTTTTTCCTTATATTTGCTGTCCTCCATTCGATTCGTTGAAAAACTTATTTGGGTGTTACCATTTAGTGGTCAATTGTATGGAATATCTCTTCCTAAGAGTCCAGCAGTGCAAACTACTAATAAAAGTTTCAATCAGTCAATCAAAAGGCCGACTTACCGAATCCCTAGTGTTCGATCGAACCCAAGTTAATAACCCCTGCCCTAGTTCATTTCTCTACTATAAGCTGTTTCAGATAATTTGGCAGTACATTCAACCGGCCTCACTTCCATCAGGAACCTGGTGGCCACTCTCATAACCAGTACACCTTTTCCCAATTTAGGTCAAGTTTAAACATTAAAAAAAATTACACAATCGGCATATGATTTGACATACAGAAAAGTTATAACAAGCTACTTGAACGCTTTCACTTAAAGCTGATCCATCAAAATTGGGCGTTATGGCTGCTCGAACGTCTACTCTAAGCTAGCCATGTTAACAACAGCCCATAGCTTTTTCTTTATATTTACTGTCCTCCATTAGACTTGTTGAAAAACTTATTTGGGTGTTACCATTTACAGAGAAGTCATAACAAGCAATCTGAACGCTTTTACTTATTAATGCTGATCCTTCAAAAATCTGCGTTATGGCTGCTCGCACATCCACTCTAAGCTAGCCATGTTAACAATAGACCCACAGCTTTTTCTTTATATTTGCTGTCCTCCGTACGACCCGTTGAAAAACTTATTTGGGTGTTACCATTTAGTGGTCAATTGTATGGATTATGTACTGAACTGCACAATCTACTAATAAAAGTTTCAATCAATCAATCAATCAAGAGGCCGACTCACCAAACGTCTTGGGTTCGATCGAACCCAAGTTAAGAACCCCTGCCCTATATTGAATGTTCATTTTTCTACCATAAGCTGTTTCAGATAATTTGGCAGTACATTCAACCGGCCTCACAACCAGCAGGAACCTGGTGGCCACTCTCATAACCAGCACCCCTTTTCCCAATTTAGGTCAAGTTTAAACAATTGAAAAAAATACACAATTGGCATATGATATGACATACAGAAAAGTTATAACAAGCTACCTAATAAAGCTGATCTATCAAAATTGGGCGTTATGGCTGCTCGCACGTCTACTCTAAGCTAGCCATGTTAACAACAGACCCATAGCTTTTTCTTTATATTTGCTGCCCTCCATTAGACTCGTTGAAAAACTTATTTGGGTGTTACCATTTACAGAGAAGTCATAACAAGCAATCTGAACGCTTTCACTTAATAATGCTGATGCTTCAAAAATCGGCGTTATGGCTGCTCGCACGTCCACTCTAAGTTAGCCATGTTAACAATAGACCGACAGCTTTTTCTTTATATTTGCTGTCCTCCGTACGACTCGTTGAAAAACTTATTTGGGTGTTACCATTTAGTGGTCAATTGTACGGATTATGTACTGAACTGCACAATCTACTAATAAAAGTTTAAATCAATCAATCAAGAGGCCGACTCACCAAACATCTTGGGTTCGATCGAACCCAAGTTAACAACCCCAGCCCTAGATTGAAAGTTCATTTCTCTACCATAAACTGTTTCAGATAATTTGGCAGTACATTCAACCGGCCTCACAACCAGCAGGAACCTGGTGGCCACTGTCATAACCAGCACTCCTTTTCCCAATTTAGGTCAAGTTTAAACATTTAAAAAAAAAATACACAATTGGCATATGATATGGCATACAGAGAAGTCATAACAAGCTACCTAAACGCTTTCACTTAATAATGCTGATCTATCAAAACTGGGCGTTATGGCTGCTCGCACCACTCTTAAGCTAACCATGTTAACAATAGACCCATAGCTTTTTCTTTATATTTGCTGTCCTCCATACGACTCACCTGCTTTCAGTCAACATGTGGTGACAATAAATGCATAAATCTCGACGAAGTTCTGGGCAAATCTTCTCTGGATCAAATAAAAACTGCCCGACGGCTGCTAGCAGTTAGCTTGCTTTTGACAGCTGATTAGCTACCTTAAGCGAGCGCACCTAATCAATTGTGGTTTAAGTGATGAAATTAGCCATTGCCGGTAAATTAACAGGACAACGGAAAATTATTTAACAAAAACATAGAAATCAACGGATACTTTACATCACGTCAAGGCTTAAACTGCCAACGACTGTCTTTCTTTACGTCATCTACAAGCTAACGCTATTAGCCTTTACGTCGGCACTGGAAAATGACCGCTTTTAGAGTTACTATTTCACCAAACGCGTTCAGCTTATCGCTTAACAGTTGTACCACACTTCGAACTCAGACGGTTAGAATCAACCAAATTTTAATTTAAGCTTAAACCGAACCGCTTAACTAGCGTTCTATAACAATCAGAGTCAGCCGATGTTCTTATGTTTACATGCTACAGCGCATGCGCGAGGACTTCCAGCGATGCGTTTACGTGACGTTGGAAAAATGTGAATTACCTTTTTTTGTGCAGCAAATTTAATCCATCCATCCGTCCATTTTCCTACCGCCTGTCCCTACCGGGGTCGGGAGGGGAGCTGGAGAAAATGTATCATAATTACAATGAGCTGTACTTTGTCAAGTATGTTTAGACATAGACTTAGACTTAGACTTCCTTATTATTGTCATTCAAATTTGAACTTTACAGTACAAATAAGAACGAAATTTCGTTGAATTAGCTCTTGGTAGTGCAGGATAAAAAAAAAAGTAACAAGGTGCAGATATAATTAAATAGATTACTGTACAGATAAATATATTGCACTTTTGCATATGCATCCAGGTTTATGGATGTATGCTATATTGTCTTTTTATTCCGGCGAGTTAATCCATTTTTGGGTGAGTTGAAGGGATAATTTAATTATGCGTTCAAGAGTCTTACGGCCTGAGGGAAGAAGCTGTTTCAGAGGTTCTGCTTCGGAGGCTGCGGAACCTCTTCCTAAGAGTCCAGCAGTGATAACAGTCCTTGGTGGGGGTGGGAGGCGTCTTTGCAGATTTTCTGAGCCCTGGTCAGGCAGCGGCTTTTTGCGATCTCCTGGATAGGAGGAAGAGGAGTCCTGATCAATCTTTTCGGCTGTCTTCACCACTCTCTAGAGCAGGGGTGCCCGCACTTTTTCTGCAGGCGAGCTACTTTTCAATTGACCAACTCAAGGGGATCTACCTCATTTATATATATCATTTATATTTATTTATTTATGAAAGAGACATTTTTGTAAACAAGTTAAATGTGTTTAATGATAATACAAGCATGTGTAACACATATAGATGTCTTTCTTTCACGAAGACAAGAATATAAGTTGGTGTATTACCTGATTCGGATGACTTGCATTGATTGGAATCAGACAGTAATGATGATAACGCCCACATTTTCAAATAAAGGAGAAATAAAATTGTCCTTTCTGTATAATACCATATCAAAGTGGTTGGTTTTTGGCATCCAATTCATCCAGCTTCCATACACTTTACAAGAAAAACATTGGCGGCAAATTCTGTAGCTTGCTTGATTGACATTCACGGCACCCGAGGGTCTTGTGAGATGACGCTGGCTGCTGCCAGTTCATTATTATGAAAACATGACAGAGAGGAAGGCGAGAAACACTTTTTATTTCAACAGACTTTCGCGCCGTCCCTTCCGTCAAAACTCTAAAGGCCGACTGCACATTTCCTATCTTCACAATAAAAGCCCTGCTTCAAACCCAAGACGTTTGGTGAGTCGGCCTCTTGATTGATTGATTGATTGAAACTTTTATTAGTAGATTGCACAGTGCAGTACATATTCCGTACAATTGACCACTAAATGGTAACACCCGAACAAGTTTTTCAACTTGTTTAAGTCGGGGTCCGCGTTAATCAATTCATGGTACAAATATATTTGTACCATACTATAGTACCATTTGTACCATAGTATATATATACTATCAGCATAATACAGTCATCACACAAGTTAATCATCACAGTATATACATTGAATTATTTACAATCCGGGGGGTGGGATGTGGAGCTTTGGTTGATATCAGTACTTCAGTCATCAACAATTGCATCAACAGAGAAATAGACATTGAAACAGTGTTGGTCTTACTTAGTAGGATATGTACAGCGAGCAGAGAACATAGTGAGTTCAGATAGCATAAGAACAAGTATATGCATTAGAAGTACATTTGATTTACATTAGGTTATTTATAATCCGGGGAGATGGGATGTGAATGGAGGAGGATATTAGTAAAGTGTTGAAGTTGCCTGGAGGTGTTGTTTTAGAGCGGTTTTGAAGGAATATAGAGATCCACTTACTTTTACATCTGTTGGGAGTGCATTCCACATTGATGTGGGATAGAAAGAGAATGAGTTAAGACCTTTGTTAGATCGGAATCTGGGTTTAACGTGGTTTGTGGAGCTCCCCCTGGTGTTGTGGTTATGGCGGTCATTTACGTTAAGGAAGTAGTTTGACATATACTTCGGTATCAGGGAGAAGGTGGGTTGGACTCCGCCAAGGCTGTCCTTTGTCACCGATTCTGTTCATATCTTTTATGGACAGAATTTCTAGGCGCAGTCAAGGTGTTGAGGGGTTCCGGTTTAGTGGATGCAGGATTGGGTCTCTGCTTTTTGCAGAAGATGTGGTCCTGATGTTTTCATCTGGCCAAGATCTTCAGCTCTCACTGGATCGGTTCGCAGCCGAGTGAAGCGACCGGAATGAGAATCCACACCCCCAAGTCTGAGTCCATGGTTCTCGCCCGGAAAAGGGTAGAGTGCCATCTCCGGGTTGGGGAGGAGACCCTGCTCCAAGTGGAGGAGTTCAAGTACCTAGGAGTCTGGATCTAGGTGAAGAAGGAGCTGAGCTGGAAGGCAAAGCTCTCAATTTACCAATCGATCTACGTTCCCACCCTCACCTATGGTCATGAGCTTTGGGTCATGACAAAAAGGACAAGATCACGGGTAAAAGCGGCCGAAATGCGTTTCCTCCACTGGGTGGCGGGGCTCTCCCTTAGAGATAGGGTGAGAAGCTCTGCCATCCGAGAAGAGCTGCTCCTCCACATCGAGGGAGCCAGATGAGGTGGTTCGGGCATTTAGTCAGGATGCCACCCGAACGCCTTCCTAGGGAGGTGTTTAGGGCACGTCCAAACGGTAGGAGGCCACGGGGAAGACTATGTCTCCCGGCTGGCCTGGGAACACCTCGGGATCCCGCGGGAAGGACTGGACGAAGTGGCTGGGGAGAGGGAAGTCTGGGCTTCCTTGCTTAGGCTGCTCAGATAAGCGGAAGAAGATGGATGGATGGTGCCGCAAATTGAATCCATCCATCCGTCCATTTTTCTACCGCTTGTCCCTATCGGGGTCGGGAGGGGTGCCGGAGAAAATGTATCATAATTATAATGCGCTGTACTTTTTCATGTATGTTTACCATAAATTGATTAACGTGGACCCCGACTTAAACAAGTTGAAAAACTTATCCGGGTGTTGCCATTTAGTGGTCAATTTTACGGACAAGCGGTAGGAAATGGATGGATGAATGTACGGAATATGTGCTGTACTGTGCAATCCACTAATAAAAGTCTCAATTAATCAATCAAAAATGCATTATAGGCAAATTTGGTATTTTTGTAAACGACTGTAACATAGATATGTTTGTCAACATTATTATGCTCCAGGCAATTGATTGATTGATTGAAACTTTTATTAGTAGATTGCACAGTACAGTACAGTGGATATTCCGTACAATTGACCACTAGATTTTCTACGTAAATGTCGATTTTTGAAAGTAAGGCCTACATTTTCTAATTGGCCTAATGGGTTACAATTATCAATTAAATATTGTAGAATGATTAAGAGTACAAAAGCCCTTAAATTGACATCCTTGTTAAAAACATTTAAAGTGATTTAGGTAGCCTTTTTTTATTTTTTTCATATTGTTTAGTATTATTACTCCATCTGTATTTGCTTTTGTTTTTCTTCCTTGATGTTGAAAGTGCCCTGACTATTGTGAAAATTATATAAATGTATGTTTCTTGTTCAATAAAACATAAAAAAAAGAAAGAAAAAAGTTTAACACACTAGGAGTTGGACATGGTAGACTGAGAGACTTGGACTTAGACTTAGACAAACTTTAATGATCCACAAGGGAAATTGTTCCACACAGTAGCTCAGTTACAAATGATGGAAAAGATTGAAAGGACAATGCAGGTATAAAATAGACTGAAAGCAATATAAATCATAACATATATATGTAATATTTACATAATATATGTACAGTATATGATATATACTGATATATTTTATTTTATGTTTATATCATGTATACAATATATAACAATTACCATGTACAATATTTCAAAAATATAATATAATATATGTATATGTATATATTTTCCCACGCCCCTAATATATATATATATATTGTAACGATGTGTCACTTCATTTCTGTTAGTTTTTTGTGTTTTTGTATTTACTTCCGGTTCAGTGCTCTTATTTTGTTGTATTTCCTGTTTTTATTCACGGAGCACTATTTTTCTCTTTTCGTTGATTGGCAGCGGTTCACACCTGCTGTCAATCACACTAGTGTCTATTTATGTTTCACTCGAGCACTCCTCAGTGCTCGATGATAACATTATGTTGAGAACGTTTATCTGCACGACTGCTTTATGTTTGCTTTTGTTATTTTCTTTTGTGTATTAAATTCATCTTACCTCCACGCAACTCTCCTGGATTCTTGCATACTCGGGGACACACAACTGCAGCCATGCGACATCCCAACAGTATCATCGAGCCAGAAGAAAGTGTCCTCGCGAGAATCCCTGTCGGCAATCCTCAGCCGACGTTCTGGACCGCACAATTCCTGGAGGACTTGAAGGCCAGGTTTGTGCGGTCCCAGCCAACAGATGCGGACCCTCTCCCCGCGGCAACGCCACCGGCTTCGGCTCTCCGACCGGCGCGTCCCCCGCCGCCATCTTTCCTCTCGGCTCGACGGCTGACTACGGCTCTCCGACCAGCACGTCCGCCACTTCCTGCATGCCTCGCGGCTCCCGCGGCAACGCTACCGGCTACGGCTCTCCGACCGGCGCGTCCTCCGCCGCCATCCTTCCTCTCGGCAACGCTGCCGGCTACGGCTCACCGACCGGCGCGCCCGCCTCCTCCTTCACGTCTCGCGGCTCCTGCGGCTCCGTCGCCGACTGCGGCTCTCCGACCGGCACGTCCGCCGCCGCCATCCTTCCCGTCGTCTGCTGAGCTGCTTCTCCCTGCTCCTACGCAGCTTCCAGCGGCTGCTCCCCGGCTGCTCTTTCTGCCAGCTCCCGCTCTCTTTTTTGGATCGCCGAGAGCTCCAGTGGAGCCCACAGTGAGGTCTCTTTTGTCCTCCTGCTGGGACTCGGCGCGGGACGTGTCTTCGTCCCTCTTCCTGGCCTCCTCCCGCCCGTCCCTGGTTTTCGCACCGGGGGACGCCGACGAGCAGGCATGTCTTCCCGCAAGTGTGGACGGTTTCTGGCAGCCGCCTAGTGGAGGGGGGCCCACAATACACTGCGGTGCAGCCAGGCACACACCGCTGTCATCTTCGCAAGCGTCTCCTTCCACGGAGACATCTACGTGCCTGGCGGGTTTTCGCACAGCCCCTACGCCGGCTCCACGCCTAGCCCCTACGCCGGCTCCACGCCTAGCCCCTACGCCGGCTCCACGCCTAGCCCCTACGCCGGCTCCACGCCTAGCCCCTACGCCGGCTCCACGCCGAGTTCCAACGCCGGCTCCACGCACAGCTGCAACGCTGACATCAGCAGCACTACGCACGGCTCCACCGCCAAGAGCAGCACCACGCCGGGCTTCGTCACCGCCGGCATCCGCTACTCCTCGGCCGGCATTTGCTGCTCCTCGCCCGGCGTCATCTGCCGCTTTCACGCCGCCGATGACGCCTGCCGCTTCAACACCGCCGATGACGTCTGCCGCTTCAACACCGCCGATGACGTCTGCCGCTTTCACGCCGCCGATGACGTCTGCCGCTTTCACGCCGCCGATGACGTCTGCCGCTTTCACGCCGCCGATGACGTCTGCCGCTTTCACGCCGCCGATGACGTCTGCCGCTTTCACGCCGCCGATGACGTCTGCCGTTTTCACGCCGCCGATGACGTCTGCCGCTTTCACGCCGCCGATGACGTCTGCCGCTTTCACGCCGCCGATGACGTCTGCCGCTTTCACGCCGCCGATGACGTCTGCCGCTTTCACGCCGCCGATGACGTCTGCCGCTTTCACGCCGCCGATGACGTCTGCCGCTTTCACTCCGCCGATGACGTCTGCCGCTTTCACGCCGCCGATGACGTCTGCCGCTTTCACTCCGCCGATGACGTCCGCCGCTTTCACGCCGCCGATGACGTCCGCCGCTTTCACGCCGCCGATGACGTCCGCCGCTTTCACGCCGCCGATGACGTCCGCCGCTTTCACGCCGCCGATGACATCTGCCACTTCCACGCCGTTGATGACGCCTGCGGTTTCCACGCCGCCGGTTACGTCTTCTGCTTCCCGGCCTGCTTCAGCGCGCCCGCTTCTACGTCGGCCGTGGATGTGGCCGTGCCCTGCGCACTCTCCTCTTTTTCGGCCAGTGATTTGGCCGTTCCCTGGCCGCCCGCCTCGCCAGTTCCAGCGGCGCTCTACGCGGCGCCGCCACCTGACTTTCCCTCGCTGGCTGCGGGGACACGAGGTTTGGCAACCCTCCACCAAATCCTCCCTCCACCCTCCCTTACATTTTGGACTTTTTTCCATTTTTTTTTCTTTCCCAGGGAACATCTGGTATCTGTTCCTTGAGGGGGAGGTCCTGTAACGATGTGTCACTTCATTTCTGTTAGTTTTTTGTGTTTTTGTATTTACTTCCGGTTCAGTGCTCTTATTTTGTTGTATTTCCTGTTTTTATTCACGGAGCACTATTTTTCTCTTTTCGTTGATTGGCAGCGGTTCACACCTGCTGTCAATCACACTAGTGTCTATTTATGTTTCACTCGAGCACTCCTCAGTGCTCGATGATAACATTATGTTGAGAACGTTTATCTGCACGACTGCTTTATGTTTGCTTTTGTTATTTTCTTTTGTGTATTAAATTCATCTTACCTCCACGCAACTCTCCTGGATTCTTGCATACTCGGGGACACACAACTGCAGCCATGCGACATCCCAACATATATATATATATATATATATGTATGTATGTATATATGTATGTATGTATGTATATATATATATATATATGTATATATATATATATATGTATATATATATATATATATATATATATATATATATATATATATATACATATATATATATATATATAAATGATAAATGGGTTGTACTTGTATAGCGCTTTTCTACATATATATATATATATATATATATATATATATATATGTATGTGATTCCCAGAGCCCACATCTGCGGTCCTCTCCAAGGTTTCTCATAGTCATTCATATTGACATCCCACTGGGTTGGGAGTTTTTCCTTGCCCTTATGTGGGCTCTGAACCGAGGATGTCTTTGTGGCTTGAGCAGCCCTTTGAGACACTTATGATTTAGGGCGATATAAATGTACATTGGTTGATACAGTATATGTAACAGCTGCAACATAAATTAGAGAGTAAATCCAGCAGAAAATAGACATTATTTACAAAGAGAAGTAGCTAACATAGTAGGTGTCAGGTAATAGCCATCATCTAAACAGGCTGACCTCCTCCAACTGCCACGGACAAAGATATGAACTATGGGAGACCGGGCTTTCTGCTCCGCTGCTCCCAGTCTGTGGAACGCTCTCCCTGACCACCTGAGGGCACCTCAGACTGTGGATGCTTTTAAAAAAGTCTTAAAAACCCATCTTTAAACCCACATGCCCTTTCCCAACTACTTTATTTGGTACGTGTTGCAGCCATTCAAGTTAAATATTCTTTGCAAAAAAAAAAAGTTAATGAGTTTGAACATCAAATATCTTGTCTTTGTTGTGCATTCATTCGAATATGGGTTGAAAATGATTTGCAAATCATTGTATTCCGTTTATATTTACATTTAACACAACCCCGAAAGGGAATAAGCGGTAGAAATGGATGGATGGATGGACAATTTCCCAACTCATATGGAAACGGGGTTTGTACTTCTTTATCTCTTTTTTCAACCAAAAGTGCTTTGCTCCGACTAGGGGGTACTTGAATTAAAAAAAATCTTCACAGAGGGACTTCACAGAAAAAAGGTTGAGAACCACTGCATTAATCTATTAATTTATCATTTAAAGACGCCTCTATTAACTCGAGATTGATTAATTAAAAATATAGCCAATAGATGTCGCTGTTTACAATGGGATCGGCGGAATATAAACATGTAAACATTAAAAAATATATTAATTGACAACGATAATGGTGGTGTTTGTAATTAAATCAATTTCAAACATAACATCTACTAAATAGTTTAATTTTTCAAAAATAAGAATTTATAAATAAAATAGACTTCAAACGGCGTGTCAAAACCGGAAGTGACACCTCAAGCCCGCCTCCTTCAATGACTCAAGCCGAAGGACGGAGGAGAGCTTACGGAGGATTCTCAGCGGCAACTGTGCCGTCATCGTCATTATTGTTATTCTTCTTTACGGAGAAATAAATAACAATGGGCACCACCGACTCCAAACTGAATTTCCGGAAAGCAGTGATTCAGCTGACAACCAAAACACAGGTCAGACCCAGTCGTCGCAAACGGGGGAGATAAGACAACGCATTAAAAAAACAAAACAAAAAAACAAAAACACGCACAGCCCAACGTTGCGTTTTCTTCGCATCAATATATGTATTTATCTTGTATATAAATGTGATGGACGAAACCAATATCCGATGTTGTGACGTAAACACCATTAAAAAGCCATATTCCCACCGTCTGTTCATGCTGTAATTTGATTGGCAGAAGCAATGTGAAATCAAAGCTGGGCTGGATGCAGCAGGTGCGTGCATGGTGCTACAGAATACTGTCATCACAGAGCAAATCACACAACAATACAGCATGACCAGACAATTACATGCACGATTCACTGTCCATGTCATATAACCTGTTTTTTTTTTTGTTTGTTTTTTTTACAGCCAGTGGAAGCCACAGATGACGCCTTCTGGGACCAGTTCTGGGCCGACACCAGCACCACTGTGCAGGATGTTTTTGCACTAGTTCCAGCTGCAGAGATAAGAGCTCTGCGAGAGGAGTCGCCCTCCAATCTGGCCACTCTGTGCTATAAGGTGAGCACAATCGCATGGCTTGCTACGTCATGGAACGTTGCTTGCCAACACAATTGCATGCCACGCTCCCAAATGTGGAAATAAGTGAGTTGCCTCCCTCCTCTTGCTTCCCCCCCCCCTCCAGGCTTCCTGCCTTTGTCTCTGAAGTCGCCCGTCGCAACAACATGCTGATAGGATCGTGTTGGGGTCAACAAGGCTAGATAATATATTTATATTTTGACCAGATGCCTCATTTGGGGCGGTTTAGCTCGGTTGTTAGAGTGGCTGTGCCAGCAACTTGAGGGTTGCAGGTTCGATTCCCGCTTCTGCCAACCTAGTCACTGCCGTTGTGTCCTTGGGCAAGACACTTTACCCACCTGCTCCCAGTGCCACCCACACTGGTTTAAATGTAACTTAGATATTGGGTTTCACTATGTAAAGCGCTTTGAGTCACTGGAGAAAAAGCACTATATAAATATAATTCACTTCACTTCACTATTTACAAAACCCAAAACCAGTGAAGTCGGCACGTTGTGTAAATCGTAAACAAAAACAGAATACAATGATTTGCAAATGAACTTATATTCAATTGAATAGACCAGTGGTTCTCAACCTTTTTTCAGTGATGTACCCCCTGTGAAATTTTTTTTAATTCAAGTACCCCCTAATCAGAGCATTTTTGGTTGGGAAAAAAAAGAGATAAAGAAGTAAAATACAGCACTATGTCATCAGTTTCTGATTTATTAAATTGTATAACAGTCCAAATATTGCTAATTTGTAGTGGTCTTTCTTGAACTATTTCGAAAAAAAGATATAAAAATAACAAAAAAACTTGTTGAAAAATAAACAATTGATTCAATTATAAATAAAGATTTCTACACATAGAAGTGATCATCAACTTAAAGTGCCCTCTTTGGGGATTGTAATAGAGATCCATCTGGATTCATGAACTTCATTCTAAACATTTCTTCACAAAAGAAGAAATCTTTAACATCAATATTTATGGAACATGTCCACAAAAAATCCGTCTGTCAACACTGAATATTGCATTGTTGTATTTCTTTTCGCGGTTTATGAACTTACATTCATATTTTGTTGAAGTATTAGTCAATAAATATGGTTATAAAGGATTTTTGAATTGTTGCTATTTTTAGAATTTTTTTTTTTTAAATCTCAACATACCCCTTGGCATACCTTCAAGTACCCCCAGGGGTACGCTTGCCCCCATTTGAAAACCACTGGAATAGACTACAAAGGCAAGAAATGTAATGTTCGAACTGAGAAACTTGGTTTTTTTTTGCAAATAATCATTACCTTGGAATTTAATGGCAGCAACACATTGAAAAAAAGTTGGCACAAGGGCATTTTTACCACTGTGTTACATGGCCTTTCCTTTTACCAACACTTTGGGAACTGAGGAGACCAAATTTTGAAGCTTTTCAGGTGGAATTCTTTCCCATTCTTGCTTGATGTACAGCTTAAGTTGTTCAACAGTCCGGGGTCTCCTTTATGGTATTTTAGGCTTCATAATGCACCACACATTTTAAATGGCAGACAGGTCTGGACTACAGACAGGCCAGTCTAGTACCCACACTCTTTTACTATGAAGCCATGCTGTTGTAACACGTGGCTTGGCATTGTCTTGCTGAAATAAACAGGGGCGTCCATGATAACGTTGCTTAAATGGCAACATAAGTTGCTCCAAAACCTGTATGTACCTTTCAGCATTAATGGTGCCTTCACACATGTGTAAGTTACCCATGCCTTGGGCACTAATACACCCCCATACCATCACAGACGCTGGCTATTGAACTTTGCGCCTATGACAATCCGGATGGTTCTTTTCCTCTTTGGTCCTGAGGACACCACGTCCAAAGTTTCCAAAAACAATTTGAAAACTAAATTGAGCTGTTTGGCCACAATACTCAGCAATATGTTTGGAGGAGAAAAGGTGAGGCCTTTAATCCCAGGAACACCTGGTGGAACTGGTGCTTTACAGAGAGTAAATGGGACAATGAAAAAGGAAGATTACCGGTACCTCCAAATTCTTCAGGACAACCAAAAATCATCATCCCGGAGGTTGGGTCTTGGGCGCAGTTGGGTGTTCCAACAGGACAATGACCCCAAACACACGTCAAAAGTGGTAAAGGAATGGTTAAAATCAGGCTAGAATTAAGGTTTTAGAATAGCTTTCCCAAAGTCCTGACTTAAACCCCATTGAGAACATGTGGACAATGCTGAAGAAACAAGTCCGTGTCAGAAAACCAACAAATTTAGCTGAACTGCACCAATTTTGTCAAGAGGAGTGGTTAAAAAATTCAACCAGAAGCTTGTGGATGGCTACCAAAAGCACCTTATTGCAGTGAAACTTGCCAAGGGACACGTCACCAAATGTTTACATTGCTGTATGTATACTTTTGACCCAGCAGATTTGTTTACATTTTCAGTATGTGCTCCAATCACTCTATCACAAAAAAAAAAAGAATTGTATAAATGATTGGAAACTCAAGACAGCCATGACATTATGTTCTTTACAAGTGTATGTAAACTTTTGACCACGACTGCAAAGCTTGGACTTAGACTTAGACAAACTTTAATGATCCACAAGGGAAATTGTTCCACACAGTAGCTCAGTTACAATGATGGAAAGTGTAAGGATGGAAAGGACAATGCAGGTTTAAATAGACTAAATATAGCGATGTAAAATAAAACATATGTACGTAATATTTACATAATAGATATGATAAATATACTGTGGGGCAAAAAAGTATTTAGTCAGCCACCGATTGTGCAAGTTCTCCCACTTAAAATGATGACAGAGGTCTGTAATTTTCATCATAGGTACACTTCAACTGTGAGAGACAGAATGTGGAAAAAAAATCCAGGAATTCACATTGTAGGAATTTTAAAGAATTTATTTGTAAATTAAGGTGGAAAATAAGTATTTGGTCAACCATTCATAGCTCTCACTGATGGAAGGAGGTTTTGGCTCAAAATCTCACGATACATGGGCCCATTCATTCTTTCCTTAACACGGCTCAATCGTCCTGTCCCCTTAGCAGAAAAACAGCCCCAAAGCATGATGTTTCCACCCCCATGCTTCACAGTAGGTATGGTGTTCTTGGAATGCAACTCAGTATTCTTCTTCCTCCAAACACGACGAGTTGAGTTTATACCAAAATGGATACATGGATGATACAGCAGAGGATTGGGAGATTGTCATGTGGTCAGATGAAACCAAAATATAACTTTTTGGTATAAACTCAACTCGTGGTGTTTGGAGGAAGAAGAATACTGAGTTGCATCCCAAGAACACCACACCTACTGTGAAGCATGGGGGTGGAAACATCATGCTTTGGGGCTGTTTTTCTGCTAAGGGGACAGGACGATTGATCCGTGTTAAGGAAAGAATGAATGGGGCCATGTATCGTGAGATTTTGAGCCAAAACCTCCTTCCATCTGTGAGAGCCTTGAATGGTTGACCAAATACTTATTTTCCAACATAATTTACAAATAAATTCTTTAAAAATTCCTGGATTTTTTTTTCACATTCTGTCTCTCACAGTTGAAGTGTACCTATGATGAAAATTACAGACCTCTGTCATCCTTTTAAGTGGGAGAACTTGCACAATCGGTGGCTGACTAAATACTTTTTTGCCCCACTGTATATATATATATAATACATAAGGCATCATATTTTGTTTTCATTGACATACAGGGATATCAGTCATGGTATAGGACAGTTACTAAAGTCACATGGAAGGAGACTATGAGTACTTATTTATTGATGTGGATTGGTAATTTATTATTAACGGAATACTTTATTTGGGGCAAATGTGTTGATTAGAGCGACATATGGTACTGACAGGCTAATTAGATGCTCATATATAATACATACATATACATAAATGTATCAATAGACTCATAAAATATATATGCTATTAATGTTTATGATATTTTGTAGCTGATAAAAGCCTCAGTGTTTTTTCTTACCTAAACTAAATAGAAGAATAACATGTTTTATGCTGTGCTTCCTCAGGCCGTGGAGAAACTGGTGCAGGGCGCCGACTCGGGCTGCCCCTCGGAAAGGGAGAAGCAGGCGGTCTTGAACTGCACCCGCATTCTGACTCGCATCCTCCCTTACATCTTCGAGGACCAGGACTGGAGAGGGTTCTTCTGGTCCACGGTGCCCGGCGCCGGGCGTGCCGGGGTGAGCGTCCGCACGGCGGGAACACACATCTCAAAATACACGCCAGGTTAAAGTTAATCAGGAATGAAGGGAATGTGGGTTGTGTTGAGGATGTGGTTTTGATGCTTACTCACTTCAGCCTATAATTACTGCTTAAGGGACTTTCCTCATTGTAGTCCAATATTCACGTGTTATGTTTTCATTCATTTAACTCGGGGGTCAGCAACCCGCGGCTCCCGAGCCACATGCAGCTCTTTAGCGGCGCTCAGGTGGCTCCATGGAGCTTTTTCAAAAATGTATGGAAATGGAAAAAAAATGGGGTGAAAATATGTTTTTTGTTATCATATGGTTTCAAATAGGACACAAACCTTCCTAACTGCTAGAAAGCCCTATGTTTAATATGTTTGTGTGTATGCTTCACACCGTCTTTGTGTCATTTCGTCCACCAAACGTTTTATACTGTGCGTGAATGCACAATGGTGAGGTTTGTTGATGTTATTGACTTGTTGGAGTGCTAATCAGGCATATTCGGTCTGTGCATGACTGCAAACTAATCTATACTAACATGCTATTTAGGCTATTTATATGTACATATTGCATCATTATGCCTCGTTTGTAGGTATATTTGAACTCATTTAATATCCTTTACTTATGTCCTCTGTGTATTCAGTTTATTTTTCCACGTTTCATGACATATTGATTTTAATAGTAGGCTAATGTAGCTAATATAGACATTTACATCATGCGTTGCCTTCATTATAACACTTATATTAGACTGTTCAAGTCATTTTGATAGTAGGCTAATATAGCTAATCAGCCTCTTCCATCATGTGGTGTCTTCATTATAACACTTATATAAAACTTTTAAAGTCATTTTGATAGTAGGTTAATATGGACACTTACATCATGTGTTGCCTTCATTATATCACCTATATAAGACTGTTAGTCATTTTGATAGTAGGCTAATACAGCTAACATAGACACTTACATCATGCGTTGTCTTCATTATAACACTTATATAAACCTTTTCATGTAATTTTGATAGTAGACTAATGTAGCTAACATAGACACTTACATCATGTGTTGCCTTCATTATGACACTTATATAAGACTTTTAAAGTAATTTTGATAGTAAGCTAATATAGACACTTACATAATGTGTTGCCTTCATTAAAACACTTATATAAGACTTTTAAAGTAATTTTGATAGTAGGCTAATATAGACACTTACATCATGTGTTGCCTTCATTATAACACTTATATATGACTTTTAAAGTCATTTTGATAGTAGGCTAATAGAGCTAATATAGACACTTACATCATGTGTTGCCTTCATTCTAACACGTATATAAGACTTTTAAAGTAATTTTGATAGTAGGCTAATATAGACACTTACATCATGTGTTGCCTTCATTATAACACTTATATATGACTTTTAAAGTAATTTTGATAGTAGGCTAATAGAGCTAATATAGACACTTAACATCATGTGTTGCCTTCATTATAACACTTATATAAGACTTTTAAAGTCATTTTGATAGTAGGCTAATATAGCTAACATAGACACTTACATCATGTGTTGCCTTCATTATGACAGTTATATAAGACTTTTAAAGTAATTTTGATAGTAGGCTAATATAGACACTTACATCATGTGTTGCCTTCATTATGACACTTATATAAGACTTTTAAAGTAATTTTGATAGTAGGCTAATATAGCTAACATAGACACTTACATCATGTGTTGCCTTCATTATGACAGTTATATAAGACTTTTAAAGTAATTTTGATAGTAGGCTAATATAGACACTTACATCCTGTGTTGCCTTCATTATAACACTTATATAAGACTTTTAAAGTCATTTTGATAGTAGGCTAATATAGACACATCATGTGTTGCCTTCATTTTAACACTTATATAAGACTTTTAAAGTCATTTTGATAGTAAGCTAATATAGACACTTACATACTGTGTTGCCTTCATTATAACACTTATATAAGACTTTTAAAGTCATTTTGATAGTAGGCTAATATAGACACATCATGTGTTGCCTTCATTTTAACACTTATATAAGACTTTTAAAGTCATTTTGATAGTAAGCTAATATAGACACTTACATCCTGTGTTGCCTTCATTATAACACTTATATAAGACTTTTAAAGTCATTTTGATAGTAGGTTAATATAGACACACCAAGTGTTGTCTTCATTATAACATTTATATAAGACTTTTAAAGTAATTTTGATAGTAGACACTTACATCATGTGTTGTCTTCATTAAAACACTTATATAAGTATTTACATTTTTTGCGGCTCCAGACCGATTATTTTTATGTATCTGTGTTATGACTCTTTCAACATTTTGGGTGGACGACCCCTGATTTGACCGAACCGTACATTTCTAGACGGAGGAGCTGGACGATGACGAAGGAGCTCGACCCCTGGCCGAGTCGCTTCTACTGGCCATCGCCGACCTCCTCTTTTCCCCGGACTTCACCGTTCACAGCCACAGAAGAGGCCCGGTAAGAACTCAGCGTCCTCCATTGCTGTCGTCGTCGCTGCTGCAGCTGCTGCTGTTAACCACAAAAATGATCAGGTTTCACTTTAAAGTGTTTCCTCCCCTGCTAAAAAGTCACTCAACTAACCTGTCATCCAAGTTTTGGAAAAAAAAAAAAAAAAAACGTCTTCCCACTGATGACGGCTATACTGTCAGTCATAACAGGAAGACTTTTGTCCCTAATGGCAGTAAAGGGCTGTTGTTGCAAGTCTGACTTAATCACAATTTGACCTGTTTTCGTGTTATCATTGCACCACCTGTTTGTTTGTTTGTTCTTTCACATAGTCGCCTTATGGAAAATGTTGCCTCATGAAACAGGTTATAACCAGTTCACTACAGTTCACATGATCAGCATTAACTACGGTAGCTCACAACCATGAGGATTTCTCACATTTGACTTTTGTTTTTATTTTATTGCAACATTACTTCCCAAGGGATAATACCATCCGTCCATCCATCCATTTTCTACCGCTTATTCCCTTTTGGGGTTGCGGGGGGCGGTGGTGCCTATCTCAGCTACAATCGGTTGGAAGGCGGGGTACACCCTGGACAAGTCGCCACCTCATCGCAGGGCCAACACAGATAAATATTCACACACTAGGGCCAATTTAGTGTTGCCAATCAACCTATCCCCAGGTGCATGTTTTTGGAAGTGGGAGGAAGCCGGAGTACCCGGAGGGAACCCACACATTCACGAGGAGAACATGCAAACTCCATGTTTGTGCGTCCCGCAAGTTTTATATGAATGGTGCTTGACAGCGTTGTGTGCGGAGCTGAAGTAATCTACTAATCACTGCACCGTGATTATACAAAATGGATACATGGATGATACAGCAGAGGATTGGGAGAATGTCATGTGGTCAGATGAAACCAAAATAGAACTTTTTGGTATCAACTCAACTCGTCGTGTTTGGAGGAAGAAGAATACTGAGTTGCATCCAAAGAACACCATACCTACTGTGAAGCGTGGGGGTGGAAACATCATGCTTTGGGGCTGTTTTTCTGCTAAGGGGACAGGACGATTGATCTGTGTTAAGGAAAGAATGAATGGGGCCATGTATCGTGAGATTTTGAGCCAAAACCTCCTTCCATCAGAGAGAGCTTTGAATGGTTGACCAAATACTGGGGTAGATCCTGCTGAAATCCTATGTATTGAATGAATACAGAATCGTCTTTAATCGGAAAAATATCGTTTTTGAATCGAGAATCGAATCGAAAAAATCGATATATTATGGAATCGTGACCCCAAGAATCGATATTGATCGAATCGTGGGACACCCAAAGATTCGCAGCCCTACTACATATATTTCTATTTGACGCCTGATAATACTCCGGTAGCCGTCACTTTTTCGCGCTCGCCATCCCGGTACTTTCCTGGCTATCATCCGCCGACCGCAGTGTTGCTATAGGGAGGAAAAGCGGAACGACACACATTGCGGAAATAACATTATTCTCCGTGCGTCGGTCAAATACAAATATATTCCACAACCCCAAAGCCTGCAGTGAAGAGAAAGGTTAGTTATGAGTAAACACATTTCCAGGAAAAGTGGGCAATGCAATATTTCTTTGTTGAGCACAGGGACACTCCGACGTGTTTTATTTGCACAGAGAAAGTTGCGGTGCTAAAGGAATACACTTTGAAATGTCATCATACAATTAGACATGCTGAGGAGTATGCAAACATTTTTTAAAGAAATATTTTCGTGCGACCCAGCCTCACCCAGACTGTGTGTCCTCAGGTAAATGGACTTTGAGACCCCAGTCTTATGTTATCTACTTTGTTATGATTTGTTGTTTATGTTTGCTCATTTTGTGTTTTGTGTCCAATACTTCTTTAGGTCACGGTTTGTGTGTTGCTTCACAATGAAGGTCATTTATTGCCATCTACCATTTCAGAGTGCACACTGTCCATTGCAGAAACCCGCAGAAATACGATGCTCCGCTTGTATTAATTTTTTCACACCGGATCTTGGTTCCATTCCAGTTGATATTGTTGATTGTGTATGCAGTGTAATAATGTCCAATGATTAGATATGTGAATGTGTTTGCAGGACTCAGTGGAGAGCATGCACTCCATCGACAGCTGCGAATACATCTGGGAAGCGGGAGTGGGCTTTGCCCAGTCCCCCCCTCTGAACTACATCCATGACTTGAATCGGTGAGTCCACGTACGCTCGATGTATTCTCATCTACTCGCCAGCAGAGTCATCTATTTATGATTTATCGTCAGGACGGAGCTGCTGAGGTTGCTCCTCACCTGCTTTTCCGAGCTCATGTACCTGCCCGCCTCACCAGACACCACTGTCCTCAACCCCTGGGTGACTTTTTTCTGCTCCGCTGAGAATCGGTAAAACTTCATCCTCTCCTAAGTGTCCATAGCTGTTATTTAAAGGGGAACTGCGCTATTTTTTTTAAATGTAGCCCATCATTCACAATCCTTATTGAAGACAAGAACACACACCTTTCCTTTTTACACTATATTGTAAACAATAAGAATCAGGTGCCTTAATCAATAAGCCCGGCCACAGGTGTATAAAATCAAGCACTTGGGCATGGAGACTGTTTCTACAAACATTTATGAACGAATGGACGGCTGTCAGGAGCTCATAGGATGCCACCTGTGCAACAAATCCAGTCGTAACATTTCCCCACTCCTAAATATTCCAAAGTCAACTGTCGGCTTTATTATGAGAAAGTGGAAGAGTTTGGGAACAACAGCAACTCAGCCACAAAGAGGTAGGCCACGTACACTATCAGAGAGGGGTCAGCGGATGCAGTGTTTTAAAGCACGTTGCCACTGGGACACGACGTCCACAGTTTCCAAAAACAATTTGAACAATGTGGACTCGTCAGACCACAGAACACTCTTTCCACTTTGCCTCAGTCCATCTTAGTTGAGCTCGGGCTCAGCGAAGCTGGCGGCGTTTCTGGGTGTTGTTGATAAATGGCTTCGGCTTTGCATAGTAGAGTTTTAACTTGCACTTACAGATATAGCGACGGACTGTAGTTAACGACAGTGGTTTTCTGAAGTGTTCCTTTGCCTGTGTGGTGATATCCTTTACACACTGATGTCGATTTTTGATGCAGTGCCGCCTCAGGGATCGAAGGTCCGTAATATCATCGCTTATGTGCAGTGATTTCTTCAGATTCACTGACACTTTTGATGATATTGAAATTCCGAAATTCTTTGCAATAGCTCGTTGAGAAATGTTGTTCTTAAACTGTTGGACAATTTGCTCACTCATTTGTTCAGAAAGTGGTGACCCTTGCTGGCAGTAAGTGGGACCCGTTTCCAGTTAGGGTTGGAGTCCGCCAATGCTGCCCTTTGTTAATGATTCTGTTCATATTTTTTATGGACAGAAGTTCTAGGGGCAGTCAGGGGCATTGAGAGGATCTAGTTTGGTGGCTGCAGGATTAGGTCTCTGCTTTTTGCAGATGATGTGGTCATTATGGCTTCATCTGGCCAGGATCTTCGGTTCTCAATGGATCGGTTCGCAGCCGAGTGTGAAGCGACTCGGATGAAAATCAGCACCTCCATGTCCGAGTCCATGGTTCTCGCCCGGAAAAGGGTGGGGTGCCATCTCCGAGTTGGAGGAGGAGATCTCGCCCCATGTGGAGGAGTTTAAGTACCTCCGAGTCTTGTTCACGAGTGAGGGAAGAGTGGATCGTGAGATCGACAGGCGGATCGGTGCGGCGTCTTCAGTAATGTGGACGCTGTATCGATCCGTTGTGGTGCAGCTGTAACCCTTAAGTCATATAACTTGGTATTGTCACACCCTCATTGGGGTCCTTCAGGCATTAGAGCGGCTGTCACGCCAAATTTCTTCCGGGGGGAAGGTTTTCGTAGGGGGGAAGAAATTTGGCGTGACAGGCGTTCGGATGGCATCCTGACCAGATGCCCGTACCACCTCATCTGGCTCCTCTCGATGTGAAGGAGCAGCGGCTTTACTTTGAGTTCCTCCCGGATGGCAGAGCTTCTCACCCTATCTCTGAGGTTAGAGCCCCGCCACCCGGCGGAGGAAACTAAGTTCAGCCGCTTGTACCCGTGATCTTGTCCTTTCGGTCATAACCCAAAGCTCATGACCACAGGTGAGGAGTATTTCGCTGTATTTGTTGCATTTTTATTGCGTTTCACTGGATTGTAAAATACGTCGATCGATTGGGGGTGTGACGTTCATATGTTGTCAATATTCAGTCTTTTATCGTTCATAGTTGACATTGTAAATCACACATTTTTTATTTTCATGTACATTTTGGGTGTCTCATTCAGTAAAAAAAATAAATTACATTCCATTTTTAGCGTTCGATCAGACATTGTTGTGAGGTTTTGTATTATTGTTCCTAAAATAGATATACTGGCCCCCAGAGACATTTTTTTTCCTCCAAATGTGGCCTCCTGAGTCAAAATAATTGCCCTGGCCTGGTTTTTTTGCATAGGTGATCACTTCTGTTATTTCGATTAAAGCCATATACAGGCGTAACATTACCTGCATTGTTAGCCACTTCGTACTAGCAGTTTTTGTTCTATTACTAGGGACGGCGTGGCGCAGTGGGAGAGTGGCCGTGCGCAACCCGAGGGGCCCTGGTTCAAATCCCACCTAGTACCAAATTCGTCACGTCCGTTGTGTCCTGAGCAAGACACTTCACCCTTGCTCCTGATGGGTGCTGGTTGGCACCTTGCATGGCAGCTCCCTCCATCAGTGTGTGAATGGGTAAATGTGGAAGTAGTGTCAAAGCGCTTTGAGTACCTTGAAGGTAGAAAAGCGCTATACAAGTACAACCCATTTCCCATTTATTTAGAACGCACATAAAAGGGAAAGACTTGTGTTCTTGTCTTACTAAGGAATTGCAAAATTCCCCCAAAACTGCAGTTCCACTTTAACGCTGCTCTATCTCCCACCAGGCATGCTTTGCCTCTCTTCACCTCTCTGCTCAACGTGGTGTGCGCCTACGACCCCGTGGGCTACGGCATCCCGTACAACCACCTGCTGTTCTCTGACTACCGGGAGCAGCTGGTGGAGCAGGCGGTGCAGATCCTCATTGTGACTCTGGAGCACGATCGAGCGAGGTCCCAGTGCCTGTCCTCTCCGTCCAGTGTGGAGGACCACGAGGTTTGAAACCAAGATCTTTTGCATTGTAATAATGCACTAATAACAGTTTTGTTTTTCTGTCTGTGCAGTCCACCGGGCCCGAAAACCTGTTTGTCAATTATTTATCAAGAATCCACAGAGAGGAGGTAAGGTTTCTCAAACTACCGTATTTTTCGGACTATAAGTCGCAGTTTTTTTCATAGTTTATACTCAGCAGCGACTTATGTGTGAAATTATTAACACATTACTGTAAAATATCAAATAATATTATTTAGCTCATTCACGTAAGAGACTAAACATATAAGATTTCATGGGATTTAGCGATTAGGAGTGACAGATTGTTTGGTAAACGTATAGCATTTTCTATATGTTATAGTTATTTGAATGAGTCTTAACCATAATATGTTAGGTTAACATAGCAGACACCTTCTCAGTTGGTTATTTATGCGTCATATAACGTACACTTATTCAGCCTGTTGTTCACTATTCTTTATTTATTTGAAATTGCCTTTTAAATGTCTATTCTTGGTGTCGGGCTTTATCAAATAAATACGGCATTGATGCAGTAATCCGTGCAAAAGGATTCCCAACCAAGTCCTAAGTGCATTAATTGACATTTTCAAATGTTTGATTTTGTTTTGCCGTTATAAATTTTTTTTTTTTACTTGGTCTGAGGAAATATTCTAATTTGTTGAGATAGGATTTTTGACTTTTCTTAAGCTGTATGCCATAATCAGCAATACTAAAATAATAAAAGGCTTGCAATATTTCAGTTGATGTGTAATGAATCCAGAATGTATTTAGATGCATTACAGAAAATAAAGGACTTTTTTACAATATTCTAATTTTCTGAGACAGTCCTGTGTATATGTTTCTTTCCTTCTTTATTATGCATTTTCGGCAGGTGCGATTTATACTCTGTAGCGACTTATACTCTGAAAAATACGGTAAAAAGACACAATTGAGGTTCATGTCCCTTCAAAGTCTTCTCGTCTTCCAGGACTTTGACTTTGTGCTGAAAGGCTTAGCTCGCCTGCTCACTAACCCTTTGACTCAAACGTATCTGCCCAATTCCACCAAGAAGATCCAGTTCCACCAGGAACTTCTGGTGCTTTTCTGGAAGCTTTGTGACTTTAATAAGGTGGGGGCGAAGCATTTACAAGAACATTTCATGTATGCTAAGGCGGTAATAAAAGTCTTTGTTTGTCTTTCCATGCCAGAAATTCCTCTTTTTTGTCCTGAAGAGTAGCGACGTGCTGGATATTCTGGTTCCAATACTCTACTACCTTAACGATGCAAGAGCTGATCAATGTAAGTCTTGGCTGTACTTTAGAGCAGTGGTTCTCAAATGGGTGTACGCGTACACCTGGGGGTACTTGAAGGTATGCCAAGGGGTACCATCCATCCATCCATTTTCTACCGCTTAAAGGGGTACGTGAGATTTTTTTTAAAATATTGTAAAAATAGCCACAATTCAAAAATCCTTTATAAATATATTTATTGAATAATACTTAAATAAAAAATGAATGTAAGTTCATAAACTGAAAAAAAAATGCAACAATGCAATATTCAGTGTTGACAGACAGATTTTTTTGTGGACATGTTCCAAAATATTGATGTTAAAATTTATTTTTTTTGAGAAGAAATGTTTAGAATTAAGTTCAGGAATCCAGATGTTGGTAGAGTGGCCGTGCCAGCAACTTGAGGGTTGCAGGTTCGATTCCCGCTTGTGCCATCCTAGTTACTGCTGTTGTTGTTGCGATCCGTGACTCGGATCTTCAAATATTATTGTTTATGTTTCCATCTTTGTTCTCATTCTCCGTCTGATCCGTTTATTTCCCGTTTAGTCCATCACCATGGTTACTTATTAGTTTCAGCTGTTACTCCCGGTTCCTGCACACCTGTTCTCTGTTAATCACCTTCCCTTTATAAGCCAGCCTCTTCTGTTTATTCTTTCTGGGACTCTAATTTGCTCACATGCAACAAGTAACGTCAGGTATGTTTTTCTCGCTAGCTCATTAGCTAAGCCACTTTGTTATCATCTTTAGCTCACATGCTAATCATCTTTGTTTTCATTTTTTGTGCCTTCGTGCCAAATCTTAGTTCTTTATATTTCCTAGCTTTCACGCTAGCGTCTTTTGTTTCCCTTTTTATTAGCTCCAGTATTTTTGTTCAGAGCTCACTTTTTGTTAATAAATTTGTTAGATCTTACCTTTGTTGTGTTCTTCGTTTGACGCATCCTCGAGGGAATCGAACGGTACCACGATGCCGAACCGGCGTTACAGTTGTGTCCTTGGGCAAGACACTTTACCCACCTGCTCCCAGTGCCACCCACACTGGTTTAAATGTAAGTTAGATATTGGGTGTCACTATGTAAAGCGCTTTGAGTCACTTGAGAAAAGCGCTATATAAATATAATTCACTTCACTTCACATCTCTATTACAATCCCCAAAGAGGGCACTTTAAGTTGATGATTACTTCTATGTGTAGAAATCTTTATTTATAATTGAATCACAAGTTTTTAGTTATTTTTATATCTTTTTTTCCAAATAGTTCACAAAAGACCACTACAAATGAGCAATATTTTGCACTGTTATACAATTGAATAAATCGGAAACTGATGACATAGTGCTGTATTTTACTTCTCTATCTTTTTGTTTTTTAACCGAAAATGCTTTGCTCTCATTAGGGGATACTTGAATCAAAAAAAAGTTCACAGGGGGTACATCACTGAAAAAAGGTTAAGAACCCCACTGCTTTAGAGTAGTCAGTGTACAGCTGGTGTAGATGTACAATCCAGTCAACACACATCAACCGTTTTCTAAACTTTGAGCTCACGCTCGACTTCACAATGTTGGAATTACTGTTTCCCTCCACAACTCGCAGCTCCCCCTGCACCAGCAGCACTCGTGCACACTACTGTACCACCCTGTTAGATTGTAGACACAAGGAATGATCTTCTGACTCACATTTGCCACTGGTACCGCATCTTAAGAGGGTTTTGACGTACCGTATTTCCTTGAATTGCCGCCGGGGCGCTAATTAATTTAAAACCTCTTCTCACTCCGGCGTTTACCAAAGGCATGCGGTAAAGGCAAGCATGCGCTAATTATTTTAAAAGCTCTTCTCACTCCGGCGCTTACCAACATTATGCGGTAAATTTAGGCCTGCGCTTATAATTTTGAGTGTGATGTAAAGATACCATCATGAAAAGCACATTTAATAAAATAAACGTTATTGTTGTCTTAACTTTACTTATAAATGAAGTCCATGCGCAGCTCCTTCTGATCAAAAACATCAATAACTTGTTTATAGAAGTCTTCCTTATCTTTCTTCAGTTTTAAAAGTCTCCCTGTCTTGATGGAGATCTTCCTTTATTACCTCCTGCTTCGATTGAAAGTCCAGTTTAGAAAACTGTTTCATTTTAGATATGTAATCCTCCGTGTTAAAAGTGCAAATGAAAGGAAAAAATAAATGATCGCTGCTCACTCTTGCTGCTTGTTGTCACTTCTTCTGCAGCCGAGTAGTCACAAGAAGGATCACTAGCGCCCTCTATCACCAGGAGGCGGGAGTCATTTAATGACTCATATTTGACACACGCGGCTACGGTACATTAAAAAACATAGCTGCTTACTGTTCATTTTAGCATATTCAATAGCTTGGACCTTAAATCCTACTGAATAGCTCTTAATCTTCTTCCCTTTATGCGATTTCCAATTATTGAAATCAGCCTCCTCCATTTTGAAAATGATGACAGGTGAAGTGTCACTTGTGACGTGACAAGTTTAACACGGCGTAAATTCTAGGCATATGCTAATTATTTTGCGAAACGAGTTTGACCCGGCGGAAATTCTAGACATGCGCTATTAAAAATAATATTTTGCGAAACAAGTTTGACCTGGCGTTAATCCTGAGCCGGCGGTAATGCTAAGTTTTATTTTAGATATGTAATCCTCCGTGTTAAAAGTGCAAGCGAAAGGAAAAAATAAATGATCGCTGCTCACTCTTGCTGCTTGTTGACACTTATTCTGCAGCCGAGAGTAGTCACAAGAAGGATCACTAGCGCCCTCTATCACCAGGAGGCGAGAGTCATTTAATGACTCATATTTGACACACGCAGCTACGGTACATTGATAAAACATAGCTGCTTATTGTTCTTTTTAGCATATTCAATAGCTTGGACCTTAAATCCTACTGAATAGCTCTTAATCGTCTTCCCTTTATGCGATTTCAAATTATTGAAATCAGCCTCCTCCATTTTGAAAATGATGACAGGTGAAGTGTCACTCGTGACGTGACGTGTTTAACCCGGCGTAAATTCTAGGCATATGCTAATTATTTTGCGAAACGAGTTTGACCCGGCGGAAATTCTAGACATGCGCTATTAAAAATAATATTTTGCGAAACAAGTTTGACCCGGCGTTAATCCTGAGCCGGCCGTAATGCTAAGCATGCGCTAATTATTTTGTGAAACCAGTTTGACCCGGCAGTAATTCCAGGCAGGCGCAAACTATATACCCGGCGGCAATTCAAGGAAACATGGTAAGAGTGTTCTCTCCACTAATTGTTATGCAAGCAAAAATTTGAGTCACAAGCATCCGCAACATTAGTTGGCGTCGCAAATGTCCCAGTGAACCTGTAAGATCCGACTAAAATATCTTAGCTTGCAGCTAAAGATGGACATAACTTTGTTTTACAAGCATGGGGAGGAAGAAAGATAGTGTGAGGGACTGTGTTGAGGGAAAGAAGTGGATGTTATTCATTGAAGTCTGTCATTCAATGGAAACAAACAAAACCACGTGACCAACTGTGTCGTCAACTTGGCGAAACAATTCCAGCGTATTTACTGCTAGTCTGTACTAGGGTTGTGCAGTATACCAGTGTTAGTACAGTACCGCGATACTAATGAATCATTCGGTACTATTTGCCGTCACGTTGTGTCATTGCTGGTTTATGAGCAGAGGAGCATGTTCGGCAGCACACAATCACAGAGTACTTACAAGCAGACACAGCGTGTAGACAGAAAAGGGAGAACGGACGCATTTTGGCTTAAAAACTAACGATAAAGGTGAAGTTATAACATTGAAACGGCCTCAGGAAGAGGTGCTTTAAGACATGGCGAGCTAGCTAGAGGCTAAAGTCCATCCCCAGTCGGCAGTGTTTCAGCTACTTCTAAATCACTAATCCTCGCCTCCATGGCGACAAATAATGTAGCGTATCTAGGTGATACTACTCTGAATACATCAATATTTTTAGCATCTTTCGTTTTAAAAAAATGTATATTATGTTTATAAAGTCAGGAAATACGTCCCTGGACACGAGGACTTTGATTATGACCAATGTATGATCTTGTAACGACTTGGTATCGGATTGATACCTAAATTTTTGGTATCATCCAAAACTAATGTAAAGTATCCAGACAACTGAAGAATAAGTGATTATTACATTTGAACAGAAGTGTAGATAGAACATGTTAAAAGAGAAAGTGAGTTGATATTAACAGTAGATAAACAAGTAGATTTGTTTTCTACCACTTGTTCTTAAAAATGTTGACAAAATTGTGGAATGGAAAATGACACAATATGTTACTGCATATGTCAGCAGCTAAATTAGGATCCTTATTTTGCTTATTTACTACTAAAAGAAAAGTTGTCTAGTATGTTCACTATTTTATTTAAGGACAAAATTGCAATAAGACTTAGGCTTCCTTTTTATTGTCATTGAAATTTGAGTAGTGCAGGATAAAAAAGCAATAAGGTACAGATATAAATATATAGATTACTGTACAGATAAATATATTGCACTTTTGCAATTCGATGTTTTTATATTCCAGTGAGTTAATCCATTTCTGAGGGGATTATTATGATGCGTTCAAGAGTCTTACGGCCTGAGGGAAGAAGCTGTTACACAACCTGGAGGTTCTGCTTCGGAGGCTGAGGAACCTCTTTCTAGAGTCCAGCAGTGAAAACAGTCCTTGGTGGGTGTGGGAGGAGTCTCTGCATATTTTCTGAGCCCTGGTCAGGCAGCGGCTTTTTGCGAACATCTGCAGAGACTCCTCCCACCCCCCCACCAAGGACTGTTTTCACTGTTGGAGTGTAGAAATAAGATACATATGTTCAATGTACCGTAAGATTTTTTTTGTTGAAATAAAGCAGTCAAGGCGTTGAGGGGTTCCGGTTTGGTAACCGCAGGATTAGGTCTCTGCTTTTTGCAGATGATGTGGTCCTGATGGCTTCATCTGACCGGGATCTTCAGCTCTCGCTGGATCGGTTCGCAGCCGAGTGTGAAGCGACCGGAATGAGAATCAGCACCTCCAAGTCCGAGTCCATGGTTCTCGCCCGGAAAAGGGTGGAATGCCATCTTAGGGTTGGGGAGGAGACCCTACCCCAAGTGGAGGAGTTCAAGTACCTAGGAGTCTTGTTCACGAGTGGGGGAAGAGTGGATCGTGAGATCGACAGGCGGATCGGTGCGGCGTCTTCAGTAATGCGGACGTTGTACCGATCCGTTGTGGTGAAGAAGGAGCTGAGCCGGAAGGCAAAGCTCTCAATTTACCGGTCGATCTACGTTCCCATCCTCACCTATGGTCATGAGCTTTGGGTCATGACCGAAAGGATAAGATCACGGGTACAAGCGGCCGAAATGAGTTTCCTCCGCCGTGTGGCGGGGCTCTCCCTTAGAGATAGGGTGAGAAGCTCTGCCATCCGGGAGGAACTCAAAGTAAAGCCGCTGCTCCTTCACATCGAGAGGAGCCAGATGAGGTGGTTCGGGCATCTGGTCAGGATGCCACCCGAACGCCTCCCTAGGGAGGTGTTTAGGGCACGTCCAACCGGTAGGAGGCCACGGGGAAGACCCAGGACACGTTGGGAAGACTATGTCTCCCGGCTGGCCTGGGAACGCCTCGGGATCCCCCGGGAAGAGCTAGACGAAGTGGCTGGGGAGAGGGAAGTCTGGGTTTCCCTGCTTAGGCTGTTGCCCCCGCGACCCGACCTCGGATAAGCGGAAGATGATGGATGGATGGAAATAAAGCCAATAATGCAATTTTTTGTGGTGCCCTTTATTTAGAAAAGTACCGAAAAGTATAAAAATATATTTTGGTATCGGTACCAAAATATTTGTATCGGGACAACATTCGTCTGCACAATTCTTAAGCAGAATGATTACACAACACCAGCCAAAATGGTAAAACAATATCAAAACGGCAGACATTTATCCATGCAAATATGCATAAGCTGCTGATGTTGTGTTTGACAGAAAAGCAGTTTGACAAAAATACTGTAGAAGTTGTTCTATTTTTAAACAAAAAAAACAATCCGAAGTTGTCTTTATTTTTAAGTTCTCGTGCCGTGATTTGACCAGTCCGGCCCACCGGGGAGTACATTTTTCTCCATGTGGCCCCCCCTGTCTAAAACGAGTTTGACACCCCTGATTCAAAGTGTTATCTTTGTCCGCAGCCCGTGTGGGACTCATGCACATCGGAGTGTTCATCCTGCTGCTGCTGAGTGGGGAGAGAAACTTTGGCGTGCGCTTGAACAAGCCCTACGCCCTCCACGTGCCCATGGACATCCCCGTCTTCACAGGCACTCACGCGGACCTGCTCATTGTGGTGAGCGGCCTGAGCCGTCGCCATGGAGACGCCGGGCAAGAAAGAAGCCAACCAGCTGTCGCTCTTGTTTGCCTTCGCAGGTCTTCCATAAGATTATCACCACGGGCCACCAGCGTTTACAGCCGCTCTTCGACTGCCTGCTCACCATCATCGTGAATGGTGACCTCCCCCCCCGTTGTTGTCACAAACCACACCTTGGAAACAATCCACCTAAACAGACATTTTCTCCTCAGTGTCTCCATATTTGAAAAGCCTGTCCATGGTCGCGGCTAACAAGCTGCTCCACCTGCTGGAAGCCTTCTCCACCAGCTGGTTCCTGTTCTCTGCCGTCCAGAACCACCACCTTGTCTTCTTCCTGCTGGAGGCGTTTAACAACATCATACAGTACCAGTTTGACGGTGAGAGAACTTGTTTTCCTCAAGCCTGAGAATGCAAATATTTGAGTACGTGTAAAGCACGCACGCATGCTTCCCAACCTCGACAACCAAACAGTGGCGGATCGTAGCTTACATGATCTCACCCTTGTACTTTAGTGAAGTGAATTATATTTATATAGCGCTTTTCTCTAGTGACTCAAAGCGCTTTACATAGTGAAACCCAATATCTAAGTTACATTTAAACCAGTGTGGGTGGGACTGGGAGCAGGGATGGACCGCTCGCCTGTATCGATTGGGGACATCTCTACGCTGCTGATCCGCCTCCGCTTGAGATGGTCTCCTGTGGACGGGA
Source organism: Nerophis ophidion (assembly GCF_033978795.1). Lineage (NCBI taxonomy): Eukaryota > Metazoa > Chordata > Actinopteri > Syngnathiformes > Syngnathidae > Nerophis > Nerophis ophidion. Next base: position 15,473,194 of record NC_084633.1, on the reverse strand, counting down.
CTCTCGCTGCTGTCTTGGATCCGCTTTGAACTGAACTCTCGCGGCTGTGTTGGAGCCACTATGGATTGAACTTTCACAGTATCATGTTAGACCCGCTCGACATCCATTGCTTTCGGTCCCCTAGAGGGGGGGGGGGTTGCCCACATCTGAGGTCCTCTCCAAGGTTTCTCATAGTCAGCATTGTCACTGGCGTCCCACTGGATGGGGATTCTCCTTGCCCACTGGGTGTGAGTTTTCCTTGCCCTTTTGTGGGTTCTTCCGAGGATGTTGTAGTCGTAATGATTTGTGCAGTCCTTTGAGACATTTGTGATTTGGGGCTATATAAATAAACATTGATTGATTGATTGATTGAAAGTGTCTTGCCCAAGGACACAATGGCAGTGACTAGGATGGCGGAAGCGGGAATCGAACCTGCAACCCTCAAGTTGCTGGCAAGGCCACTCTACCAACCGAGCTATGCCGCCCCTTTTAGAATTCTTATGACAGTACAGTAGTTTTGTAACGATACCAATATTTTGGTACCGGTACTAACATTTTTTCGGTACTTTTCTAAATAAAGGGGACCACAAAAAATTGCCATATTTAGCTTTATTTTAACAAAAAGTATTGCGAAGTGGTAAACAAGAAATACAAACTACGAACATAATAAAAAAAAATGTATGTCTGCTCTCACTGGAATGCCGACTAATGGGATGTTCATATCTTTCTGCTTAGATGAAGAATTAATCATCAGCCTTAAAGGCCTACTGAAAGCCACTACTAGCGACCACGCAGTCTGATAGTTTATATATCAATGATGAAATATTAACATTGCAACACATGCCAATACGGCCTTTTTTAGTTTACTAAATTACAATTTTAAATTTCCCGCGGAGTTTCCTGTTGAAAACGTCGCAGAATGACGCGTGTTTGTGACATTATTGGTTTGAGGGGACATATTAGCCAGCACCACTTACGGCTAAAAGTCGTCTCTTTTCATCGCGCAATTACACAGTATTCTGGACATCTGTGTTGCTGAATCTGTTGCAATTTGCTCAATTAATAATAGACAAGTCAAAGTAGAAAGATGGAGTTGGGAAGCTTTAGTCTTTAGCCACACAAACACACGGTGTTTCCTTGTTTAAAATTCCCGGAGGTGAAGCTTTACTATGGATCAGAGCGGTCAAGCGAACATGGTTCCCGACCACATGTCAACCGGCAGGTTTCGGTGAGGAAATTGTGGTAAAAAGTCGCCTCTTACCGGAGATCTGCGGAGCTTGCGCCGTCCATGCGGCTGCCGTGATTTCCCTCAGAGACTGGAGTCAAGACACCCGTGGACACACACCTCTGACTATCAGGTACTGTTTAACTCACTAAAACACTAGCAACACAATAGAAAGATAAGGGATTTCCCAGAATTATCCTAGTAAATGTGTCTAAAAACATCTGCAACGCTCCCAATGCAATTGCCTTTTTTTTTTAACTTAATATATATATATTTTTTTCTAGTCCTTCGCTATCAATATCCTCATCCACAAATCTTTCATCCTCACTCAAATTAATGGGAAATTGTCGTTTTCTCGGTCCGAATAACTCTTGCTGCTGGAGGCTCACGTTATAAACAATGTGAGGAGCCCTACAACCCGTGATGTCACGCGCACATCGTCTGCTACTTCCGCTAAAGGCAAGGCTTTTTTATTAGCGACCAAAAGTTGCTAACTTTATCGTCGATGTTCTCTACTAAATCCTTTCAGCAAAAATTTGGCAATATCGCGAAATGATCAAGTATGACACATAAAATGGACCTGCCATCCCCTTTTAAATAAGAAAATCTCATTTCAGTAGGCCTTTAACGCAGATTAAAAATTTTTTTTTTTTTAAAGTGACACAAACAAGCGTCGACCAACTTCTCGGTTTATAGCAACAACCTGAAATTTGTTTTTATTACATTAAACGAAAAAAAAAAAAGAAAAAAGAAAAAAAAAATATATAATATATATATATATATATTATTTTTTTTAATTTTGGACTTCCCACGGGCGAGAATTGGGGGAGCCTGCCGTTAAGTATACTGTAAATTAAAAAAAATAAAAGAATTAAATGAAAATAAATATATACATATTTGTATTGTTTTATTATTATTTTTTTTATTATTATTTTTTTTAATTATTATTTTTTTTTATTAATATTTTTTTAAATCCGTCCTTTCTAATCCATTTTAGTGCTTGTTACTCTTTGTGTCCCCTGGCTGCTCAAGCAAAACATATTCTCAAAAAATGCATTTTCCCATCGCTAACGTGACATCCAGCCCCCGAGTCAAAAAGTTTGGGTACCCCTGCTTCACACGGCATACTGCTGTAAATGGAAAAGCAGCACCGTAGTTTTTTTACTTTTAAAATTTAGCCAACTGAGCTATCATTTTTACGCCGTAAAAAACATGTATATTTTTTTCCATTTTACACTAAACCACCATAAAAAATGAAAATAAAAAGACTGTACTATATGGTAAAGAAAAACTGACAATACAGTTGATATAATTTTACTGTAAAAATATTTTCATTTACAGTAATATACCGCAAAAGTATTGTCAATTTTACAGTATAATTTGGGCACTGAGCTGCCAGTTTTGTACCGTATAAAAAAGGAGTACTGTTTTTCTATTTATAGTAATATGCTGTAAAAACTCTTAATTTTAATACATTTTCAGAGTGCCATCCATCCATTTCCTCCCGCTTATTCCCTTTTGGGGTCGCGGGGGGCGCTGGCGCCTATCTCAGCTACAATCGGGCGGAAGGCGGTGTACACCCTGGACAAGTCGCCACCTCATCACAGGGCCAACACAGATAGACAGACAACATTCACACTCACATTCACACACTAGGGCCAATTTAGTGTTGCCAATCAACCTATCCCCAGGTGCATGGCTTTGGAAGTGGGAGGAAGCCGGAGTACCCGCAGGGAACCCACGCATTCACGGGGAGAACATGCAAACTCCACACAGAAAGATCCCGAGCCTGGGATTGAACCCAGGACTGCAGGACCTTTGTATTGTGAGGCAGATGCACTAAGCCTTCTTCCACCGTGAAGACCCATCCGTCCATCCATTTTCTACCGCTTATTCCCTTTCGGGGTCACGGGGGGCGCTGGCGCCTATCTCAGCTACAATCGGGCGGAAGGCGGTGTACACCCTGTACAAGTCGCCACCTCATCGCAGGGCCAACACAGATAGACAGACAACATTCAAACTCACATTCACACACTAGGGACCATTTAGTGTTGCCAATCAACCTATCCCCAGGTGCATGGCTTTGGAAGTGGGAGGAAGCCGGAGTACCCGAAAGGGAACCCACGCATTCACGGGGAGAACAGAAAGATCCCGAGCCTGGGATTGAACCCAGGACTGCAGGACCTTCGTATTGTGAGGCAGACGCACTAACCCCTCTTCCAACATGAAGACCATTTTTTTCAAATGCATAGGCAATTATATAATAATGTATCATGAGGCGAATCCTTCTCCATTTCTATTTCTATAATATTCAGTGTCACTGCGACATAGCCCTCAGTGAAAATGAGCTTTAGGATGAGAAGTGCGAAGGACTCAAGCAAACTCAAGGAGTGGTTGACCCTGCTTATTTCATGGAGAAGCAAGCTGACAATACAGAGGCATTGTTGTCTGAGCAACTGAGAAATGTAATTGTCCACGTTGTACCTTCAAGCTGTGCTTTCTTAGAAGAGAGTGATCGATCTAAACATCAGTAGGAATATGACACGGAAGTGTCTTCAACAGCAAGTAAACGGAACGCTCTTTTTGCCTTCATCAAGAAAAATTCTGTAAAACCTTTACAAATTACAACGGAGGACATCGGAGGAGCAGTTGTGAAAGTGGTCTCAAGATTCCGACACACTATATCGCCAAAAGTATTTGGCCACCTGCCTTGACTCACATCAATCAATCAATCAATCAATGTTTATTTATATAGCCCCAAATCACAAATGTCTCAAAGGACTGCACAAATCATTACGACTGCAACATCCTCGGAAGAACCCACAAAAGGGCAAGGAAAACTCACACCCAGTGGGACGCCAGTGACAATGCTGACTATGAGAAACCTTGGAGAGGACCTCAGATGTGGGCACCCCCCCCTCTAGGGGACCGAAAGCAATGGATGTCGAGCGGGTCTAACATGATGCTGTGAAAGTTCAATCCATAATGGCTCCAACACAGCCGCGAGAGTTCAGTTCAAGCGGATCCAAGACAGCAGCGAGAGTCCCGTCCACAGGAAACCATCTCAAGCGGATCAGCAGCGTAGAGATGTCCCCAACCGATACAGGCGAGCGGTCCATCCTGGGTCCCGACGAGCGGTCCATCCTGGGTCTCGACTCTGGACAGCCAGTACTTCATCCATGGTCATCGGACCGGACCCCCTCCACAAGGGAAGGGGGGACATAGGAGAAAGAAAAGAAGCAGCAGATCAACTGGTCTGCCATCCCAGTCCTAACCCATAGGGTTCAACATGACGTCGTTCCACCTTTTGCAGCTATTACAGCATCAACTCTTCTGGGAAGGCTGTCCACAAGGTTGCGGAGTGTGTTTATAGGAATTTTCCACCATTCTTCCAAAAGCGCATTGGTGAGGTCACACACTGATGTTGGTGGAGAAGGCCTGGCTCTCAGTCTCCGTTCTAATTCCATCCCAAAGGTGTTTGTGGAGGACTCGCACCTCCGGGTTCCTCGGACCACCAATGTGAGACATGACAGGCTTCTTTGTCGTTGTGAACAAGGATTTATTTTTCACTGAACCTTCTTTTCTTGCTCCTCTGCTTTTCAGCACTCGCCTATGTTGACAGTCGCGCTCTTTCGGTTGCTTTTCAGCTTTCCTCTGGCGGCTCCGTCTCACTCTCGCTCAATTCGTGCTCGGGTTCCCTCTCGATCGTCAACTCACGTCCTTCTCAGCGGCTGCCTTTTTGTAGAGTGACAGGTGATTAGACAAATGCACCCAGGTGGGCCTCCACACACCTGTCGCCGATCTCGGAGCCAGCCTCGGCACACCCCGCCTCGCTGCAGCTCCGCAGGCCACGCCTCCTCAGTGTTCTGGCGGGTTCAGGTCAGGACTCTGTGCAGGCCAGTCAAGTTCATCCACACCAGACTCTGTCATCCATGTCTTTATGGACCTTGCCTTGTGCACTGTCATAATAATGATAATAATAATAATGGATTAGATTTATACCACGCTTTTCTATTGTTAGATACTCAAAGCGCTCACAGAGAAGTGGGAACCCATCATTCATTCACACCTGGTGGTGGTAAGCTACATCTGTAGCCACAGCTGCCCTGGGGTAGACTGACGGAAGTGTGGCTGCCAGTTTGTGCCTACGGCCCCGCCGACCACCACCAATCATTCACCATTGTGAGCGGCACCGGGGGAAAGGGTGAAGTGTCCTGCCCAAGGACACAACGGCAGCGATTTAAATGTCAATAGGTATTAAGCGAACCTGCAACCCTCAGGTTTCTGGCACGGCCGCTCTACCCACTACGCCATGCCGTCCCAAATGTTGGAAGAGGAAGGGGCCCGCTTCAAACTGTTCCCACAAGGTTGGGAGCATGATATTGTCCAAAATGTTTTGGTATCCCGGAGCATCAAAAATTCCTTTCACTGGAACTAAGGGGCCGAGCCCAACTCCTGAAAAACAACCCCACACCATAATTCATCCTCCACCAAATTTCACACTCCTACCACTTTGTGGCTCAGTTGCTGTTGTTCCCAAACTCTTCCATTTTTGTTATAATAAAGCCGGCAGTTGACTGTGGAATATTTAGGAGCGAGGAAATATGACTGGATCCGTCTGTTCCACGCTGGAAATAACTGAAAGCGGACCATTCTTTGACAAATGTTTGTGGAAACAGTCTCCATGCCTAAGTGCTGGATTTTATACACCTGTGGCAGGGCCAAGTGATTAGGACACCTCATTCTCATCATTTGGTTGGGTGGCCAAATACTTTTGGCAATATAGTGTATCTTGGAGACCATGCTGGACGAGGGAGCTCAGCACCAGCATAACTGTGTGGCACAGCGGCTGAGGATAAGAATGATAATTAGGATCATTTGGTTAGTGACAGTGAAATGAATGGTATACAAAAACCGGGGGATAATGTCACTGAAACGGAATCCTAAGAAAAGTGGGGGGTACGAAACCACCGTATAATCAGTCCGACAGAATGGTCAACGCTCAATGGTCCGACCTGATCTATTCCAGGTAACTGCAACCTGGTGTACGCCATCATCCGCAAGCGCAACGTCTTCCACCAGTTGGCCAACCTGCAGTCGGACCCCGCCTCCATCCAGAAGGCTCTGCAAAGAAAGAGGAAGTCGCCCGACGTCATCTCCCGCACCAGCTCCCAGGAGACGGTGTCCATGGAGGGTTCCCGACCTGCGGTGCCTGCAGAGCCTGGCACTCTGAAGGCCAGTCTGGTGGCCATACCAGGTAAAATAACCTCACATTCTCATGATAATAATGAATAATTTCATTTGTTTTTACGCCCCAAAACACTAAGGCAGGGGTGCCCATTACGTCGATCGCGGGGGGTGTGTCAGTCCATCGCCAGCCAGGCTTTTTAACAAATAGACCTAAAAATTAGTGATCATCAATCTTCACCAAGACGTCACTTGATTGACATTCACGGCACCTGAGGGTCTTGTGAGATGACGCTGGCTGCTGCGAGATCATTATTAAGAAAAAAATGACCGACAGGGCGGAGAGAAACACTTTTTATTTCAACAGACTCTCGCGCCGTACCTTCCGTCAAAACTCTAAAGGCTGACTGCACAGTTCCTATCTTCACAATAAAAGCGCTACTTCATGCTGCCTGCGCTAACAAAATAAGAGTCTCGGAAAGCTGGCGTGCACAAGTGAGTAAGCTACGGAATTTGCCGCCAATGTTTTTCTTATAAAGTGTATGGAAGCTGGATAAATAAGATGCCAAAAACCAACCACTTTCATGTGGTATTTTACAGAAAGGAGGACTTTTTTTCTCCTCCATTCAAAAATGTGGACGTTATCATTACTACTGTCTGATTCCAATCAATGCAAGTCATCAGAATCAGGTAACACACCAATTTATATTCTGGTCTTCAGGAAAGAAAGACATCTATATGTGTTACACATTCTTTTATTATCATTTAACACATTTAACTTGTTAACAAAAACGTGTCTTTCCTAAATAAATAAATATAAATGATATATATAAATGAGGTAGATCCCCTCGATTTGGTCAATTGAAAAGTAGCTCGTCTGCAGAAAAGGTGTGGGCACCCCTGCACTAAGGGCTTGATATACAAAACATATGCATATACTAAAACACGTGCAAACCTGATAGCACACGCAAAGTTGAGCTACTAAACGTGTGCAAAGTGGATTGTGTCTGTAAGGTGAGCAGAGTAAGGCGTGCAATCCATTTTGCGTCTGTCTTCAATAATATGTAAAATCATCAAAGCGCCCAGAATATTGGGAGAAGAAGATGCAAATGTAATTATTTAGTACGGGCAAAGTGATTTATCTATACTTACCACCGTTTTGTCAGCACCAATTTGCGTTTTATTCAGCATGGACGTGCAAACTGACATTTCAACAGGATCTGGGCTTGTGCTGCAAATACAGAGGAGAATCCTCCTTCCTGCGTGTGTGTGTCCACATTTTGGACAGCCAGAAATAAAACATGTTATACATATCATTTCAGCAACATCCTTTTATAATTTTATATCTGCTAAAAATAAAATAATATGACTCCTTTAGTGAGCCCTATAATCTGGTGCACCTTATATATGAAAAAAGGTTACAAATAGACCATTCATCGGCAGTGCGCCTTTTAATCCGGGGCACCTTATGGTCCGGGAAATACGGTATATTGAAACAATGTAATCATGAATAATGGGTACTCAACACTATATTTACAATATAAAGCACTATACTGTACATCAAACAAACATGAGAAGGGGGTTATATTTTGTGATGATTGTTTACTATCAGGGCTTCACGGTGGCAGAGGGGTTAGTGCGTCTGCCTCACAATACGAAGGTCCTGCAGTCCTGGGTTCAAATCCAGGCTCGGGATCTTTCTGTGTGGAGTTTGCATGTTCTCCCCGTGAATGCGTGGGTTCCCTCCGGGTACTCCGGCTTCCTCCCACTTCCAAAGACATGCACCTGGGGATAGGTTGATTGGAAACACTAAATTGGCCCTAGTGTGTGAATGTGAGTGTGAATGTTGTCTGTCTATCTGTGTTGGCCCTGCGATGAGGTGGCGACTTGTCCAGGGTGTACCCTGCCTTCCGCCCGATTGTAGCTGAGATAGGCGCCAGCGCCCCCCGCGACCCCAAAAGGGAATAAGCGGTAGAAAATGGATGGATGGATGTTTACTATCAAAGTAAAAAACATGTTAGCTGCCTCAAACTTAAAAGTCCAGTTAGCACATACTTCTCAGCACTCAACAATTTAATGCTTCATTTACACACATCCTAATCAATTGTTTTCATATATGGCTTTCCTTCCAGGTATTGAAAAACTGACTGAGAAGTCTCAGGTGTCGGAGGACGGCACCATGGTGTCCTTGCCAAAGATGGAACACTCGGAGCAAAATGCAGCCGCGGGAACCAGCGACACCGAGTCCAACTCAGGCCGAGACAATGAAGTCAGTGTTTTTGTTGTTGTTATTGATTATTTTGTGTATTGTCATCAATGTGTGTCACTGATTATTGCTCACAGGATGTGTTCTACACCGAAGCTGAAATGGAGAGAAGTCGTTTGTCAAGCGCTTCTTCAGCATCACCCTGGGCTCCCACAAAAGACTGGGTCAGTAGTAGTACTTGTGTTGTCGTAGTTAACAGTAGTAATGCTAGTAGTAAACAGAAATAAACAAAACTGTACTAGTAGTATCAGTAGTGATAGTTGCAATAATTGTAGTAGTAAACAGTAGTAGGAGTAAACAATAGCAGTTGTAGTAGTATTAGTAAACAGTTGTAGTAGTAGTAAAAACATAAGTGGTATTACTAATCAGTTATAGAAGTAGTTAACAGTAGTAGTAAACGGTTGGCATAGTTAGCAGTAACAGTAAACAATAATAGTAGTAAATAGTACACATTAGTAGGATTAAAGTTAAAGTAGTTGTATTAAATGGTTGTAGCAGTAGTTAGCAGTAATAAACAATAGTAGTAGTAGTAGCAACATGTTTTAGTAGTAGTCAGCAGTAGCTGTAAACGGTTGTAGGAATAGTAAGCAGTAGCAATAAACAGTAGTAGTAATAATAGTAGTATTAGTAGTAGTAAAATGTTTTAGTAGTAGTAAGCAGTAGTTATAAACAGCAGTAGGAGTAGTAATTAGTAGTGTTAGTAGTTATATGAGTATCAGTAAAACGTGTTAGTTGTAGTAAACAGTATTTGTAGTAGTAGTAGTTATATTAGTAGTAGTAAAATGTTTTAGTAGTGTTAAGCAGTAGTTGTAGTATTAGTAGTAGTAGTAAAATGTTTAAACAGTAGCATGCAGTAGTTGTAAATGGTTGTAGGAGTAGTAAGCAGTTGTAATAAACAGTAGTAGTAGTAATAGTACCAGTAAAATGTGTTAGTAGTAGTAAACAATATTGGTAGTAGGAATAAGCATTGTAGCTATAGTAGTAGTATTAATAATAGTAGTAGTAATAGGTGTAATAGTCCTAGTATGTAGTAGTAGTATTAATAATAGTAGTAATAATAGATGTAATAGTCCTAGTATGCAGTAGTAGTAGTAAACAGTAGTATTATTAATAGTAGTAACAATAGATGTAATAGTCTTAGTAAGCAGTAGTATTAGTAAACAGTAGTAGTATTAATAATAGTAACAATAGATGTAATAGTCCTCGTAAATAGTAGTAATAGTAAACAGTAGTAGTATTAGTAGTAATAATAGATGTAATAGTCCTAGTAAGTAGTAGTAGTAAGCAGTAGTAGTAGTAAACAGAGGTAGTATTAATAATAGTAGTAATATTAGATATAATAGTCCTGGTAAGTAGTAGTAGTAGTATTAATAGTAGTAATAGATGTAATAGTCCTAGTAAGTAAGAGTAGTCAGCAGTAGTAGTAAACAGTAGTAATATTAATAGTAATACTAGATGTAATAGTCCTAGTAAGTTGTAGTAGTAAGCAGTAGTAGTAGTAAACAGAGGTAGTATTAATAATAGTACTAATATTAGATATAATAGTCCTAGTAAGTAGTAGTTAGTATTAATAGTAGTAATAGATGTAATAGTCCTAGTAAGTAAGAGTAGTCAGCAGTAGTAGTAAACAGTAGTAATATTAATAGTAATACTAGATGTAATAGTCCAAGGAAGTAGTAGTACTAAGCAATATTAGTAGTAGTAGTAAACAGTAGTAGTATTAATATTAGTAGTAATAATAGATGTAATAGTCCTAGTAAGTAGTAGTAGTAGTATGCAGTAGTAGTAAACAGAGGTAGTTTTAATAATAGTAGTAATAATAGATATAATAGTCCTAGTAAGTAGAAGTAGTATTAATAGTAGTAATAATAGATGTAATAGTCCTAGTAAGTTATAGTAGTCGGCAGTAGTAGTAAACAGTAGTAATATTAATAGTAGTAATAATAGATGTAATAGTCCAAGGAAGTAGTAGTACTAAGCAATATTAGTATTAGTAGTAAACAGTAGTAGTATTGATATTAGTAGTAATAATATATGTAATAGTCCAAGTAGTAGTATGCAGTAGTAGTAAACAGAGGTAGTTTTAATAATAGTAGTAATAAAAGATGTAATAGTCCTAGTAAGTAGTAGTAGTAGTATTAATAATAGTAGTAATAATAGATGTAATAGTCCTAGTAAGTTATAGTAGTCAGCAGTAGTAGTAAACAGTAGTGATATTAATAGTAGTAATAATAGATATAATAGTCCAAGGAAGTAGTAGTACTAAGCAGTAGTAGTATTAATAGTAAGCAGTAGTAGTAAAGAGTAGTAATTTTAATATTAGTAGTTATAATAGATGTAATAGTCCTAGTAAGTAGTAGTAGTATGCAGTAGTAGTAGTAAACAGAGGTAGTTTTAATAACAGTAGTAATAATAGATGTAATAGTCCTAGTAAGTAGTAGTAGTAGTAGTAGTATTAATAATAGTAATAATAGATGTAATAGTCCTAGTAAGTTATAGTAGTCAGCAGTAGTAGTAAACAGTAGTGATAATAATAGATGTAATAGTCCAAGGAAGTAGTAGTACTAAGCAGTAGTAGTATTAGTAGTAAGCAGTAGTAGTAATAATAATAGTAGTAATAATAGATGTAATAGTCCAAGTAAGTAGTGGTACTAAGCAGAAGTAGTAGTAAACAGTAGTAGTAGTATTAAATGGAAGTAGACACAAATGATGACACAAATCTATTTGCTCAAAGTCCGCTGTGTCTAACATCGGGGAAAGTCGTAAAAGGCAAACATATACTGGTAGACCAAAGAAACATCAAGACAGAAAACTTCTAGCTATATGTCTCAAAGAGAAAATGGACAGCAAACAAATAGGAAGAAACTGGAGTCACCGTCTGTGACCAAAGCGTCTAAAGCAGAGGCGTCAAACTCAAACAAAGAGTGGGCCAAAATTTAAAACTGAACAAAGCCATGGGCCAAGGTTGAACAAATAAACCTTTTAATAGGGACCCAAACAAGTTTTGCATTGAATACGGAACAAGCAACGCTTACATAACCTAATAATGCAAAATCAACTTTCAAAAAACCAACGAAAAAACATTAATGGTGTATTAAATACAAATTTAATAAAAAATGGAATGCCTCTTTTCTATTTGCAGCCTTCTGAGGTAAATATCAAGATTAACTTTTTCTACAGGCTAATAAATTTGAAAATAAAATAATGAATAAAATCAACCATTTAGGCCTCTTTACTGCTCAGTTTGTGACACACTGATCTAATCTGATGTGCCCAAGCCATATACCTGGCATCTTTTCTGGGATGCTAGTTAATTAATGTCGGGGTTTGGTGGTAGCGGGGGGTGTATATTGGAGCGTCTCGGAAGAATTAGTGCTGCAAGGGGGTCTAGGAATTTGTTCTTTGGTGTTTATGTTGTGTCACGGTGCAGATATTCTCCCGAAATGTGTTTGTCATTCTTGTTTGGTGTGGGTTCACGTTGCTTGGATGGCAACATATGTTGCTCCAAAACCTGTATGTACTTTACACATCTGTGCCTTCACAGATGTGTAAGTTACCCATGCCTTGGGCACTAATACACCCCCATACACTCACCGATGCTGGCTTTTCAACTTTGCACCGATAACAATCCGGATGGTTCTTTTCCTCTTGGGTTCCGGAGGTCACAACGTCCAAAGTTTCCCAAAACAATTAGAAATGTGGACTCGTCAGACCATAGAAAACTTTTCCAATTTGCATCAGTCCATTTCAGATGAGCTCGGGGCCCAGTGAATTCGGGGTTTCCGGGTGTTGTTGATAAATCGCTTATAGTTTTAACTTGCACTTCCAAATGTAGCGACGAAACTCTAGTTACTGACAGTGGTTTTCTGAAGTGTTCTTGAGTGAATGAACGTCCTCCAAGACACAGTGATTCCTTAATATTCGATAGTTGTAATAGTAGTACTACTACTTACTACTGTAGTAAACAGTTGTTGTGGTAATAGTAGTAGTAAACAGTTGTAGTAGTTGAAGAAGTAATCAGTAGTAGTACATAGAAATAAGAGTGTTTCCTGTCTTCCTTACCAGGTCCTTTCCTGGAAGTGCAAGCTGCCATTACAGACCATCATGCGTCTTCTACAGGTGTTAGTCCCTCAGGTGGAGAAGATCTGCATTGACAAGTAAAGACGTTTATACGTTTTTATTTGCTTTATTTTTTTAACCCACGTTGGGAATAAAAGTCCTCTTTGTCGGTATTTCAGGGGTCTGACGGATGAGTCCGAGATCCTCAAGTTTCTCCAGCACGGAACGTTAGTGGGCCTGCTGCCCGTCCCTCACCCCATCCTCATCAGGAAGTACCAGGCCAACGCTGGCACCGCCATGTGGTTCCGCACCTACATGTGGGGCGTGGTCTATTTGCGGTAAGTCCACCTGCGCGTTTCCGTCCGGGCCGAGCTGGGCCATGTAGACCACTGGTGTCCGCCAGGTCGTTTTACACGGCCCGAGAACGCCTGTGAATAATATGTCAATAAAGTAACTTATCTTTTATCATTAAATGTATTTAGTCTTTCCATTTTGTCACACAAAATATACAGTCGTGGGCAGGGGTTGGGGGTTTATATTGTAGCATTCCGGAAGAGTTAGTGCTGCAAGGGCTCCTGTGTGTTTGTTCTGTTGTGTTACGGTGTGCATGTTCTACCGAAGTGTGTTTGTCATTTTTGTTTGGTGTGGGTTCACAGTGTGGCGCATATTTGTAACAGTGTTAAAGTGGTTTATACGGCCACCCTCAGTGTGACCTGTATGGCTGTTGACCAAGTATGCTTGGATTCACTTGCGTGCATGAAAAGCCGTAGATATTATGTGACTTGGCCGGCACGCAAAGGCAGTGCCTTTAAGGTTTATGGCGCTCTGTACTTCTCTATACGTCCGTGTACACAGCAGCATTTAAAAAGTCATAAATTGTACTTTTTGAAACGGATACCGATAATTTTCGATATTACGTTTTATAGCATTTATCGGCCGCTAATATCGTCAGTCCGATATTATCGGACATCTCTAGTTTTGGGTCATTGTCCTGTTGGAACACCCAACTGCACCCAAGACCCAACCTCCGGACTGATGATTTTAGGTTGTCCTGAAGAATTTGGAGGTAATCCTCCTTTTTCTTTGTCCCATTTACTCTCTGTAAAGCACCAGTTCCATTGGCTGCAAAACAGGCCCAGAGTATAATACTACCACCACCATGCTTGACGGTAGGTGTGGTGTCCCTGGGATTAAAGGCCTCAGCTTTTCTCCTCCAAACATATTGCTGGGTATTGTGGCCAAATAGCTCAATTTTTGTTTCATCTGACATCACTTGGACAAAGATAAAACCTTCCGGAGTAAAGTTCTGTGGTCAGAACCAACACATTTAGCTGAACTGCACCAATTTTGACAAGAGGAATGGTCAAAAATTCAACCAGAAGCTGGGTATTGTGGCCAAACAGCTCAAAGAACTTCCAGAAGGTCTTATCTTTGTCCATGTGATGTCACATTCTGAAGGCCCCGGGCAGATTTGGTACAGCATGGCAACATAAGCTAGCTGAATTCTGATTGGATACAAAAACAGCGCTGGAAGGAGCATAATATGCATGAGAATATGAATCCTTTTAGATATTTAGGGAAAGTAAGTTAAAAAAATACTCCTATCTTTAATTATGATCATGATCATTTTATCTCTTGAAAAAGTTTGGTGTGAAACAAAAATACACCACTAATTAATGGTCTAATCACTGATTTTGTTATCCTAATTTTAATGTTTGTGTACTTCTGCCCCCAGCAACGTGGACCCTCCCATCTGGTACGACACGGACGTGCGCCTCTTTGAAATTCAGAAGATGTAGACGGTCATCCCAACTTCGACGGACCGGATCCCAAGTAAAACTGTGTTAAATTTGCTTCTTACTGTAAAGTCATCATGATGATGCATGTTTTGGGTAGCTCGTTAAGACAGCATAAAGAGAAGATATTTATCCTACTCATCACTATTGTCTGCGGATTACGTCCGTGTTGTTTTGAACTGAAGAACGGGTGCGAAGATGACTGCACTTTTGTTCCCGTCTTTAGAACGTCGTCAGACTTAGAAGTCAGCGTGCAGTCAGTCAAGTCGGACTTGTTTAAGGTAGCGCCACAGGAAGTCATAGTTTTCATCAGGTAACCGAGTTCGGGGTCAGGTGTTATGCTAATGAGCGTGTTGTCTTTCATATCACAGTTTTTTGGAGATTACGCTCCAAGACGAGATATTATAACCACGTTTAGCTTTAAAAACAACACCATTTCCATGATAGACAATTAAAGATGTCCGATATCGGACTACCGATATAGTCGGCCGATAAATGCTTTAAAATGTAATACCGGAAATTATTGGTATCTGTTTGAAAAAGTAAAACTTATGAGTTTTTAAAAACGCCGCTATACGGAGTAGTACACGGGCATGCGGTGAAGTACAGAGCGCCAATCAACCTTAAAGGCACTACCTTTGCGTGCCGGCCCAATCACATAACTACGGCTTTTCACACACACAAGTGAATGCAAGGCATACTTGGTCAACAGCCATACAGGTCACACAGATGGTGGCCGTATAAACAACTTTAACACTGTTACAAATATGCGCCACACTGTGAACCCACACCAAACAAGAATGACAAACACATTTCGGGAGAACATCCGCACCGTAACACAACAGAACAAATACCCAGAACCCCTTGCAGCACTAACTCTTTCGGGACTGTACAATATACACCCCCCAACCCCGTCCACCTCAACCTCCTCATGCTCGCTCAGGGAGAGCATGTCCCAAATTCCAAGCTGCTGTTTTGAGGCATGTTAAAAAAAAAATAATGCACTTTGCAACTTCAATAATAAATTGATAAATTATTCAGTGCCATCTTGGCATTTTTTCCATAACTTGAGTTGATTTATTTTGGAAAACCTCGTTACATTGTTTAATGCGTCCAGCGAGGCATCACAACAAAATTAGGCATAATAATGTGTTAATTCCACGACTGTATATATCGGTAATTAAGAGTTAATAAATATCGGAATATCGGCAAAAAAAGCTATTATCAGACGTCTCTATTGAGGATACTTCATCTTCCTTAGAAGTGAACTTGCACCTTCTTTCATTGTGCTGTAACAGTAAATAGTTTTTATGTATAATATATACTCTTGTGTTTAAAATCCTTAAATTATTCTGAATATATAAATATATTGATATGTGAACAAGTGTTTTGGATTAAATACTTGCATTGGAAAGACTGATTAAAACATATTGAAGTAAAAAGGGGCTGTTTTGCATTGTGACCACCAGATGGCACTGTTTTCTTCTTACACAAGGCCAAAGCCATTTTAGCTTTCATTCATTCGGTACACCTACACCAATACACGTTAAAGTACCAATTATTGTCACACGCTCACACAACACACTAGGTGTGTTAAATTATTCTCTGCATTTGATCCATCACCCCCTGGGAGGTGAGGGGAGCAGTGGGCAGCAGGGGTGGGTGCGCCCGGGAATCATTTTTAGTGATTTAACCCTCAATTCCAACCCTTGATGCTGAGTACCAAGCAGGGAGGTAATGGTATGTTGTCTTTTCAAAAATAGAGCTTAGTTTAATTGAACAAATGTATTATTGTGCTTGTGGAACCGCCGTCGTCATACGGTCTGTATTCTCGTGTTAAATCAGCTACGTGCAGGTAGGTGTACCACCAGTTATGGCCTTTGTTCAACCATAATGACTCTCACAATGGGCATTGCCACACCCTAGTTTGCCTTTTACAAACCCCAAAACCAGTGAAGTTGGCACGTTGTGTAAATGGTAAATGAAACCAGAATACAATGATTTGCAAATCCTTTTCAATTGAATAAACTGCAAAGACAAGCTATTCAACGTTCAAACTGGAAAACTTGATTTTTTTTGCAAATATTACCTCATTTGGAATGGTACAAGTGGCAAAAAAGACTGAGAAAGTTGAGGAATGTGCATCAAACACTTATTTGGAACATCCCACAGGTGGGCACGCTAATTGGGAACAGGTGGGTGCCATGATTGGGTATAAAAGCAGCTTCTATGAAATGCTCAGTCATTTACAAACAAGGATGAGGCGAGGGTCACCACTTTGTCAACAAATTGTTTAAGAAAAAAAATTCAACTAATTATTGCAAGGAATGTAGGGATTTCACCATCTACGGTTCAAAAAGGTTCCGAGAATCTGGAGAAATCACTGCAGCAGCAAGGCTGATAACCATCATTGAATGTCCGTGACCTTGAATCCCTCAGGGGGTACTGCATCAAAAAGCGACAATCAGTGTGTAAAGGATATCGCCTCATGGGTTCAAAAACACTTTAGAAAACCATTGCCGGTAACTACAGTTGGTCGCTACATCTGTAAGTGCAAGTTAAAACTCTACTATGCAAAGCCAAAGCCATTTATCAACAACACCCACAAACGCTGGGGCCGACAACATCTAAGATGGACTGATGCAATGTGTAAAAGTGTTCTGTGGTGTGACGAATCCACATTTCAAATTATTTTTGGAAACTGTGAACATTGTGTCCTCTGGACCAAAGAGGAAAAAAAACATCTGGATTGTTATAGGCGTAAAGTTGAAAAGCCAGCATCTGTGATGGTATGGGGGTGTATTAGTGCCCAAGGCATGGGTAACTTACACATCTGTGAAGGCACCATTAATGCTGAAAGGTACATACAGGTTTTGGAGCAACATATGTTGCCTTCCAGGCAACGTGATCATGGACGCCCCTGCTTATTTCAGCAAGACAATGCCAAGCCAGGTGTTACAACAGCGTGGCTTCATGGTAAAAGAGTGTGGGTACTAGACTGGCCTGTCTGTAGTCCAGACCTGTCTGCCATTTGAAATGTGTGGCGCATTATGAAGCCTAAACAACCTAAGATGTACATCAAGCAAGAATGGGAAAGAATTCCACCGGAAAAGCTGCAAAAATTGGTCTCCTCAGTTCCCAAACCTTTACTGAGTGTTGTTAAAAGGAAAGGCCATGCAACACAGTGGTAAAAATGCCCTTGTGACAACTTTAGTGCAATGTGTTGCTGCTATCAAATTCTAAATTATTTGCAAAAAAAAATGAACATTAAATATCTTGACTTTGCAGTCTATTCAATTGAATATAAGTTGAAAAGGATTAACAAATCATTGTATTCTATTTTTATTTACACAACGTGCCAACTTCACTGGTGTTGGGTGTTGTACATACAAAGAAATATTTCCCAACATAATTTGGAAAATTTCCAGAACACTGATCACATTTTGTCCTCCTGTGACACGTTCACCAAACCTAAACTTGACAATGCCTGGCAGACTCCAATGCTCTCATTTGCAAAATAATTTCCACCTTTAAAAATGTTGCGAATTAATCTGTTCCAGGGTCAAATCGTCACCATCATAAAGCATTTACTTGTACGAGTAATGTTTAAAGTATAACTGAAAGTGTTTAATGATCTAGTAAAACAGTTAATCTACACATATTACCGTACATGATCTAAGGAGTTCTTAGTTTATTGGTAAATTTAAAAATGTCATATTTAAAAAAAAAAAAACATTGGAAATGGAAAGAGGCTGACCTATGTTATAAGATAGACCTCAAAAAGACTGGCGACTGCGTGCATGCGGTAGAAAATCCCGAAAGGGAGTCCTATATTGACAATAGCCGCCCACATAGTGAACTTGTAGAACTTGATCTCCACGCTGTGATCAAACTGGGGGCGAGCACCAAAGGCGGGCATAATCCACAGCTGCCAAAACAAGGACAATTAAGGACATGAAAAATGTGATCAAAAGTTTCCATACACTTGTAAATAACGTAATGTCATGGCTGTCTTGAGTTTCCAATCATTTCTACAACTCTATTTTTTTGTGATAGAGTGATTGGAGCACATACTTGTTGGTCACACAAAACATTCATGAAGTTTGGTTCTTTTATGAATTTATTATGAGTCTACTTGAAAATGTGAGCAAATCTGCTGGGTCAAAAGTATACATACAGCAATGTTAATATTTGCCTACATGTCCCTTGGCAAGTTTCACTGCAATAAGGCGCTTTCGGTTGAATTTTTGACCACAAAATTGGTGCGGTTCAGCTAAATTTGTTGGTTTTCTGACATGGACTTGTTTCTTCAGCATTGTCCACACGTTTAAATCAGGACTTTGGGGAAGCCATTCTAAAACCTTCATTCTGGTCTGATTTAGGTGTTCCTTTACCACTTTTGGGGTCATTATCCTGTTGGAAACACCCAACTGCGCCCAGGACCCAACCTTCGGGCTGAGGATTTTAGGTTTTCCTGAAGAATTTGGAGAAAATCCTTTTTTATTGTCCCATTTTAAATCAGTCAATCAATCAATGTTTGTTTATATAAAATACTACACGGCCTAGCTCCATCCTATCTTGCCGATTGTATTGTACCATATGTCCCGGCAAGAAATCTGCGTTCAAAAGACTCCGGCTTATTAGTGATTCTTAAAGCCCAAAAAAAGTCTGCGGGCTATAGAGCGTTTTCCGTTCGGGCTCCAGTACTCTGGAATGCCCTCCCGGTAACAGTTCGAGATGCTACCTCAGTAGAAGCATTTAAGTCTCACCTTAAAACTCATTTGTATACTCTAGCCTTTAAATAGACTCCCTTTTTAGACCAGTTGATCTGCCGCTTCTTTTCTTTTTCTCCTCTGTCCCCCCCTCCCTTGTGGAGGGGGTCCGGTCCGATGACCATGGATGAAGTACTGGCTGTCCAGAGTCAGGACCAAGGATGAACTGGATCGTCGGGACCCAGGATGGACCGCTCGCCTGTGTATCGGTTGGGGACATCTCTACGCTGCTGATCGGACTCCGCTTGGGATGGTTTCCTGTGGACGGGACTCTCGCTGCTGTCTTGGATCTGCTTTGAACTGAACTCTCGCGGCTGTGTTGGAGCCACTATGGATTGAACTTTCACAGTATCATGTTAGACCCGCTCGACATCCATTGCTTTCGGTCCCCTAGAGGGGGTGGGGGGATTGCACACATTTGAGGTCCTCTCCAAGGTTCTCAAAGTCATCATTGTCACTAGCGTCCCACTGGATGTGAATTCTCCCTGCCCACTGGGTGTGAGTTTTCCTTGCCCTTATGTGGGTTCTTCCGAGGATGTTGTGGTCGTAGTGGTTTGTACAGTCCTTTGAGACATTTGTGATTTAGGGCTATTTAAATAAACATTGATTGATTGATTGATATAGCCCTAAATCACAAGTGTCTCAAAGGGCTGTGCAACGACATCCTCGGTTCAGATCCCACATGAGGGCAAGGAAAAACTCAACCCAGTGGGATGTCAATGTAAATAACTATGAGGAGCCTTGGAGAGGACCGCAGATATGGGTGACCCCTCCCCCCTCTTGGGCGACCGGGGCAATGGACGTCGAGTAGATCTAGCATACTATTATGAAAGTCCAGTCCATAGTGGGGCCAGCAGGGGACCATCCCGAGCAGAGACAGGTCAGCAGCACAGAGACCCCTGACCCCCCACACCCCCCACCCCCATGGGAGGGGCCCTCTCTGTAAAGCACCAGTTCCATTGGCAGCAAAACAGGCCCAGAGCATAATACTACCACCACCATTCTTTACGGTAGGTGTGGTGTTCCTGGGATTAAAGGCCTCACCTTTTCTTCTCAAAAACATATTGCTGGGTACTGTGGCCAAACAAAATTTTTGTTTCATCTGACCACAGAACTTTCCTCCAGAAGGTCTTATCTTTGTCCATGTGATGTCAGGAATGGCCAAATCAGGCTAAAACTAAATTTTTAGAATGGCCTTCCCAAACTCCTGACTTAAACGTGTGGAAAATGCTGAAGAAACAAGTCGATGTCAGAAAACCAAACACATTTGTGATCATATCACACCCATTCTCAAATCACCCCACTGGCTCCCAATTGCATCCCGGACCCAATTTAAGATTAACCTGCTCACTCACCAATGCAACTACGGCAACGACCCCTCCTGGGCAGCATAGATCGGTTGGTAGAGTGGCCGTGCCAGCAACTTGAGGGTTCCAGGTTCGATTCCCGCTCCCGCCATCCTAGTCACTGTTGTTGTGTCCTCAGGCAAGACACTTCACCCACCTGCTCCCAGTGCCACCCACCCTGGTTTAAATGTAACTTAGATATTGGGTTCCACTATGTAAAGTGCTTTGAGTCACTAGATCAGGGGTCGGGAACCTTTTTGGCTGAGAGAGCCATGAAAGCCAAACATTTAAAAATGTATTTCCGTAAGAGCCATATAATATTTAATAACACTGAACACAAACACGTGCATTTTTAAGTAAGACCAACATTTCTAGAGTATAATAGGTCTCTTATTCTTTGTAATAACATTGTTATTCTGAAGCTAACTGTGGTGGGGGCGTGGCCTGTGGGCCTGCAGCAAACTTGGGTGTCCCAGGAACCGGCCTGGAAATCAGCGACAGGTGCGTAGATGGCCCACCTGGGCCTTTTTATCTAATCACCTGTCGCTCTGTTATAAGCAGCAGCCAGGAGGAGAGACGGGGTGGAGGCTGGAGCCAGAGCGCGAGCGAGAGAGAAAAATACAATTGCTGGTAAGCAACTGAGAGACTTATTGAAAAATAAAACAATAATGTAACCCTGAAAAGGGCTCTCATGTCGGTGATTGGTGGTCTGAAGAACCCCCAACACTAACCAATAATAAATAAATTACGACTTAACATTAACGCAACTTATTGAACATAAAAAAAAGCATGAGAATGTTTTTTTATTTTTAACGTTATTTTTAACACTGTGATTACAATTGTGAATTAGTGAATTATATTTATATAGCGCTTTTCTCTAGTGACTCAAAGCGCTTTACATAGTGAAACCCAATATCTAAGTTACATTTAAACCAGTGTGGGTGGCACTGGGAGCAGGTGGGTAAAGTGTCTTGCCCAAGGACACAACGGCAGTGACTAGGATGGCGGAAGCGGGAATCGAATCTGCAACCCTT
>NC_084633.1:15346530-15436530 GCF_033978795.1 Nerophis ophidion | reverse complement strand
AATCCCACTAAATATCTTTGGGATCCAAAAGGTCCCCCACTCATAAAATGATCCATTTTTTATTATTATTTGTTTTACTTATTATTTCAACACTTAAGTTACGAGATCAACTTCAGATAATCTGTCGATTTTACGTTTGAACTATTATGCTCTTTTGTCAAAGAAAACACTGTTTTTATATGGCAACCACACAATATATGCACATCATATTTTCCACATAAAACATTATAAAGTGAAATATTTGAAGTAATTGGAGCCTTAAATAGGTCAATAATTAATTATATATATAAAAAAAATGTTTAACTTGTATTTTTTTTAGCATTGGCAATAGAGCAAAATAAAGAAAGGAAAAAAAAAACAGCCTGCATGGCAGCTTTGTGTGAACATTGCAACTTTTCCCCGTTAGATTTCACCTCATTCTACTTTTTTTTTGTGTTTTTTTATTTTATTTTAGCAAAAGCATTTCCAGAATGTGTGGCGGGCCACTAAACAATTAGCTGCGGGCCGCACTTTGGACACCCCTGGCTTATGTGAACTAAAAGTGGAGGCAGAGTACATTTATTCAAGCCATATTTAGTCTTTTTTGATGCATGTGCAAATGGTCTCAATCAGGTTTTCTTCATTCAATATACCGAATATGATTGATTAGTATCGCGGTACTATACTAATACCGGTATAGTGTACCACCGTACAGTACGGTATATTTCCTAAAGGGAAACTGCACTTTTTAAAAATGTTTGCCTATCATTTACAATCCTTATGTGGGACAAGCACTTGTTTTTCTTTTTCCTTTTTTGCATTCTAACTCATAAACAAACACTAGCAAAAGTCAGCTATCAATCGAAGTAATGGGTGTCATTACATCATTGCTCTCACAAGAAAAGAAAGAAAAAACTGACAATTAAGTTGACCAGAATTTTACTGTGAAAATAGTTTTTCTTCAATTACAGTAATACTAGGGGTGTAACGGTACGTGTATTCGTATTGAACCGTTCGGTACGGTTCGGAGGTGTACCGAATGAGTTTCCACGTTGTGTAAACAATGCACACCATACCGTAGCGACCGGGCTACGATAGACTGACCATACCTCCTCTTTTCCTCGGACATGTCCTCTTTTGCCGGGCTGTTCGGGTGGAGTTTCATAAATGCCTCAAATGTCCGGCATTTTTAGTTAGGGTTGCGTGTATTTTCAATGTACGTTCGGGGTTAAGAAGGGGTTAAAAACAAAACAAATTGTGCACGCAGCAGCATTCGTGAGGGAAGGGTAGAGACAGAGAGAGCGAGAGAGTTATGATAAACGGCTCTGCTTTTTATCCATAGATTTATCAGATTTTATTTTTTATTATCTATAGCAGGGGTGTCAAAAGTGTGCCCCGTAGGCCATTTGCGGCCCACAGCTAATGTTTTAAAGACCCACGGCACATTCTAAAAATGCTATTACAATAAACCAAAACATAACCATGAGGTGGCGACTTGTCCAGGGTGTACCCTGCCTTCCGCTCGATTGTAGCTGAGATAGGCGCCAGCGCCCCCCGCGACCCCGAAAGGGAATAAGCGGTAGAAAATGGATGGATGGATAACAAAAGTGAAATAAAAAAGCTTAAAAGTTAAATGTAATTTAGAAAAAGTTGCAATGTTGACTAATAAAACAAAGCTGTTTTTTTTCTTCTTTCAAACTGTCATTGCTCAAAACATAATATTGAATCAAAATCAATGTTATTATGAATTATTGACCTATCCAAGGTTCCCATTACTTTGCATCAAATATTTCACTAAGAAAAATATTAATAAATAACCCAAAAATGTATATTTTGTTGTTTTCTTACTGTACCGAAAATGAACCGAACCGTAACCTCTAAATCGAGGTACGTACCGAACCGAAATTTTTGTCTACCGTTACACCCTTAAGTAATACACTGCAAAAGTACTGTCAATTTTACAGTAAAATTCAGGCACCGAGCTGACAGTTTTGTACCGGGGACGGCGTGGTACGGTTGTGAGAGTAGCCGTGCCAGCGACCTGAGGGTTCCTAGTTCAATTTCCACCTTCTACCTACCTCTTCACTCTTGCTACTGATGGGTGGTGGTTAGGGCCTTGGATGGCAGCTGTGGGTGAATGTGGAAATAGTGGCAAATGGGTTATACAAGTAAAACCCTTTTTACTATAAAAAGAATCAAATCCCCATTCAATCTTGCAATTCCAGCCTTGTTTATCTCGGTTGCTGAATTTCCCCCAGGGATCAATAACTTGCATTCTATTCTATTTAACCCCTCATTAAAATGCTTGGAAAGACGACATCAAATATGCTGAAAAGTATTATTGCAGATTACTGGATTATTTTGTGGGTTTTTGTTTTTTAAATTGCTTTTCATAAAACATGTTTTTCAGCCAATTTTTTCATTGATTAAAAAATGTAAAATATTTGATTACAGCAGTGTTTTACAACCTTTTTTGAGCCAAGGCATATTTTTTTTCCATTGGAAAAAATCCAGAGGCAAACCAGCAGCAGAAATCATTAAAAAATACAAAGTCGTCGTCGCAATTGTTGGATATGACTTTAAAGCAGGGGTGCCCATTACGTCGATCGCGAGCTACCAGTCGACCGCGGGGGGTGTGTCAGTCGATCTCCAGCCAGGCTTTTAAAAAAAATAGACCTAAAAATTAGGGATCATCAATCTTCACCAAGACGTCACTTAAATGACATTCACGGTACCGGAGGGTCTTGTGAGATGACGCTGGCTGCTGCAAGATCATTATTATGAAAATATGACCGAGAGGAAGGCGAGAAACACTTTTTATTTCAACAGACTCTCGCGCCGTACCTTCCGTCAAAACTCTAAAGGCCGACTGCACATTTCCTATCTTCACAATAAAAGCCCTGCTTCATGCTGCCTGCGCTAACTAAATACAGAGTCTCGGAAAACTGGCGTGCACAAGCGGTCCCTCAGAGAGCTGGCGTGCACATCACTTGTGCACGCCAGCTTTCCGAGACTCTTATTTTGTTAGCGCAGGCAGCATGAAGCAGGGCTTTTATTGTGAAGATAGGAAATGTGCAGTCGGCCTTTAGAGTTTTGACGGAAGGTACGGCGCGAGAGTCTGTTGAAATAAAAAGTGTTTCTCGCCTTCCTCTCTGTCATTTTTTCATAATAATGAACTGGCAGCAGCCAGCGTCATCTCACAAAACCCTCGGGTGCCGTGAATGTCAATCAAGCAAGCTACGGAATTTGCCGCCAATGTTTTTCTTGTAAAGTGTATGGAAGCTGGATGAATTAGATGCCAAAAACCAACCACTTTCATGTGGTATTGTACAGAAAGGACAACTTTTTTTCTCCTCCATTTGAAAATGTGGGCGTTATCATCATTACTGTCTGATTCCAATCAATGCAAGTCATCAGAATCAGGTAATACACCAACTTATATTCTTGTCTTCGTGAAAGAAAGACATCTATATGTGTTACACATGCTTGTATTATCATTAAACACATTTAACTTGTTTACAAAAATGTATCTTTCATAAATAAATAAATGATATATAAAAATGAGGTAGATCCCCTCGAGTTGGTCAATTGAAAAGTAGCTCGCCTGCAGAAAAAGTGTGGGCACCCCTGCTTTAAACCATAACGAAGCATGCATCAATATAGCTCTTGTCTCAAAGTAGGTGTACTGTCACCACCTGTCACATCACGCCCTGACTTATTTTGACTTTTTTCGTGTTTTCCCGTGCGTAGTGTTTTCGTTCTTGTCTTACGCTCCTATTTTGGTGGCTTTTTCTCTTTTTTTGGTATTTTCCTGTAGCAGTTTCATGTCTTCCTTTAAGCGATATTTCCCGATATTTTTGTGTGGACATTGTTGATTTTCATGCCATGTTTGGATGTACCTTGTGGACTCCGTCTTTGCTCGACAGTAAGTCTTTGCTATCGTCCAGCATTCTGTTTTTGTTTACTTTGCAGCCAGTTCAGCTTTATTTTTGTTCTGCATAGCCATCCCTAAGCTTCAATGCCTTTTCAAAAAGAAACCTTTTATTTATTTTTGGTTTAAGCATTAGATACCTCTTTACCTGCACACTGCCTCCCGCTGTCGCCTGCATATTGTGAGCACGACAAACCATTGTCGTCTCACACGACGTGTTCCCGACATCTACAAAGCAATTAGCTACTGGCTGCCACCTAGTGATATGGAAGAGTATTACACGGTTACGCTGCCGAGCTCTAGACAGAACCGACACTCAACAACGGCAGATTATTTGCGGATTATAATTACTGGTTTGCAAGAAATATTTTTAGCCCAAATAGACGAAACTACATAATCTCTTACGATACATTAGTGTGCTACGGCACAGTGGTTGATTTTTTTTTAATTATTGTATATATATTATTTGGTTTGTTGCTGTTGCTATGAAACAATGAAAGTTGACTGCAAAATTAATTGAGACTCACATATTGGTACATTTTTAGGGGCTCACTCACTTAAAATAATTACACATCAAATTAAAAACAAATACTATAATGCCATGATCACATTGTTGGTCCATTTGAAACCAACACTAACTAAATCAGATGGTATAGTACTTTATTTTAGTATCTTAAAAAAAAGTCACAATATATATATATATATTTGTACAATCATAGTTATTTCTTTGGAACTATTGCAAAGTCGCTGATTGGCTAAGAGACATCACGTGGTTCTGTCCGTGTGGAACTATATTTTGAGTTGGCATGTTTAGTTCCAAAATGGACAGGTAAGGCCTGACCACATTCTTCTCAAAACTTTTAAAATTGCAGTAAACAAAAAAAAAACGACTTTAATGTATTTACCTCGTGAATAGTTCGTTACAGGTCCTTAACATCTTTTGAGCCACGGTTCTCATGATGGTATCCCTCCGCCTCCACACACACACTCCAAATAATTAAACGCACACAAACCTATAACCCACTCCGCCTCGTTCACCACCTAAAACCTTAAAAAAATAAAAATATTTACAAAGACACCTGCAATTTTCTTCAGGGCGACAATTAAAGGACCTTACCGCTTATACTATCAAAATAAGTGATGTCCAGCTGCGAATAGTTTAGGCTGATTCGATGACGTCATTATTAGACCATTTCCGGGTCAGCCTTCACAAATTCACATACAATTTATAAATACGGTATTCATTTAAAAAACAACTATTTACAAAGGCAACTGGAATTCTCTTTAGGGCGACAATGGAAGGACTTTACCGCTTCTAATATTAAATATACTGATGACGTCATGTCCAGCTGCGAATATTATTTTTTTTTTGCCGATTTGATGACGTCACTACCTTACAATTTTTGGGTCAGCCTTCACAAATTCACATAAAATTTCTTAACACGGTATTCATAAAAAAATAAATAATACAAAGGCAACTGGAAGAAAAGAACAGCGACAATGAAAGGACCTTCCCGCTTTAAACTGTCAACTTTTTTTTTTTTTAAACGCAATGATGACTTTATTTAATATTTTCCTGCTTTTGTTTGCTTCATTACAAGGTAAGAACAATACGACATGGAGTCAAAGACATATGACATTTGTTATAATGTTTCCCCACATTTTAAAATATTATCTATTCCATCAAATACATAGATTTTATATGGACAGGTGCTGAACGATTTTGAAAATAATATAATTGCAATTTTGTTTCCTTAATATTGCAATTAACATTTAATATTCTATTATTATTTATTGTATTTTTCAACACACACAAGCATAATATCAATTTGTGTCATAATAAACTTATTCATGATACATAAATTGTTCTTTCTTATAAGAAATACAATACAAACTTGACTAAATACTTTGACTTGCAGTCCAGTGCTTTTATTGTGAAGGTCAGCAGTGACTGTTTACGGCTGATTCGATGACGTCACTTCCAGCCTTCACAAATTCACATACAATTTATAAGTACGGTATCTATTGTGTTGATATATTTACTTTTGTTGTAAAACTAAACTGTATCAATATCAATTTTAGTCATTTTATAATACGTATGATAGCCATCTTTAGAGGTTTAATTCAGCGCCTCAAAAAAAATAGACCTAAATGTTTTTTTTAAATGTTATTTATAAATTTCAACATTAACAAACAGAAGAGAAACAATAATCAAAATAGTTCAACAACAGTATAAATCATTATAAAAACAGTACAAAACAGCGCCAGGGGGCTGTAAATTCAAATTAACAAAAATAGAATATAAAAAAATATATATAATACAGCAGGTGCAAAGTAAAAGGCTCATTCAGATTCATTAAATAACTTAAATTTAGAACACAGCATCATCGTTTTCACAGCTTTCTTGTTGTCAAAGGAAAGATCGAGCATTTTAAAGTAAAGTTCAAAATCTTTTTAAAGGCACAAAAAACAAGTCGGGTATTGAGAAACTTACATTTATGAATATAAAACTTAGCCAATAGAATAATGAAGTTGTAAAGGTAGAATTCC
Source organism: Nerophis ophidion (assembly GCF_033978795.1). Classification (NCBI taxonomy): domain Eukaryota; kingdom Metazoa; phylum Chordata; class Actinopteri; order Syngnathiformes; family Syngnathidae; genus Nerophis; species Nerophis ophidion. The sequence continues at coordinate 15,430,070 of NC_084633.1, read as the reverse complement.
TTTTCAAATTTTTGTTCATACAAATAGACCTAAAAATAATCGATCAGCAATCACTTTTGTCACTTGATTGACATCCACGGAAACCGAGGGTCTTGTGAGATGATGTCAGATCATTATTAAGAAAAAAAAAAAATGCCGACAATAAGTCAAGAAACACTTTTTTTATTTCGACGGACCCTCCTGCCGTGCGTGCAGTCAAAACTCTAAAAGACCGACCGCACAGTTCCTGTCTTCAAAATAAAAGCGCTGCTGCATCCTGCCTGCGCAAACAAAATAAAAGTCTCAGAAAGCTAGCGCACACAAGAAAGCAAGCTACAGAATTTGCCAGCAATGTATTTCTTTTAAAAGGAGTATGGAAGCTGGACAAATAAAATGGCAAAAACCAACCACTTTCATGTGGTATTGGACAGAAAGGAGGATTTATTTTTTCTCCTCCATTTGAAAATGCGGACGTTATCAGCACTACTGTCTGGTTCCAATCAATGCAAGTCATCAGAATCAGGTAATACACCAACTTTTATTCTTGTCTTCATGAAAGAAAGGAATCGATATGTGTTAAAGGCCTACTGAAATGCGATTTTCTTATTTAAACGGGGATAGCAGGTCCATTCTATGTGTCATACTTGATCATTTCGCGATATTGCCATATTTTTGCTGAAAGGATTTAGTAGGGAACATCGACGATAAAGTTCGCAACTTTTTGGTTCTGATAAAAAAGCCTTGCCTGTACCGGAAGTAGCAGAATATAAGCGCGTGACGTCACAGGTTGTGGAGCTCCTCACATCTGAACATTGTTTATAATCATGGCCACCAGCAGCGAGAGCGATTCGGACCGAGAAAGCGACGATTTCCCCATTAATTTGAGCGAGCATAAAAGATTCGTGGATGAGGAAAGTGAGAGTGAAGGACTAGGAAAAAAAAAAAAAAAAAAAAAAAAAAGGGCAGTGGGAGTGATTCAGGTAGGGAAGATGCTGTTAGAGGCGCCGTGGCAGTCGTGGGGGTGGAAAGACCACTCGGCCAGGCCCAACCGCAACAAGAGATAGAGTTATACCGCTGACGGTCAGGAGGACGCTTTGGCTATTGATGCTGGAGTAGCACACGACATAGATCGCCCTCAGAATACAGAATGGTAAAATGTTTTTTATTAATACACATAATACACTGTACTTTGTGTGTGTGGTCCAATCCAACCGTGTTCCCTTGACCGCTCTGTTCCATAGTAAAGCTTCACCGTCATCTTTCGGGAATGTAAACAATGAAACACCGGCTCTGTTTGTGTTGCTAAAGGCGGCCGCAATACACCGCTTCCCACCTACAGCTTACTTCTTTGACGTCTCCATTATTAATTGAAAAAGATTCAGCAACACAGATGTCCAGAATTTTTGCAATGAAAACAGACGACTTAATAGCTGGGAACGATGCTGGAACAAAATGTCCTCTACAATCCGTGACGTCACGCACACGCGTCGTCATACCGAGACGTTTCAGCAGGATATTTCGGCGCAAAATTTAAAATTGCAATTTAGTCAACTAAAAAGGCCGTATTGGCATGTGTTGCAATGTTAATATTTCATCATTGATATATAAACTATCAGACTGCGTGGTCGGTAGTAGTGGCTTTCAGTAGGCATTTAATCATGCTTGTGTTAACACTAAACACATTTAACTTGTTAACAAAAACTTTCATACATAAATATATATTGGGTGTGTATATATATACGGGGTGTTAGCTAACGGCTTTGGCTGGGGGGCGGGACTTCCGGGGAGAGTTAGGGAAGTGACGTTGTTTATAGAAAGTAAAGCGTTCAAGTAAAGAGCAGAGACGCATATTAAAGGCCTACTGAAACCCACTACTACCGACCAGGCAGTCTGATAGTTTATATATCAATGATGAAATATTAACATTGCAACACATGCCAATACGGCCTTTTTGGTTTATTAAATTGCAATTTTAAATTTCCCGTCAAGTATCCTGTTGAAAACGTCGCGATATGATGAGGCGTTCGCGTGACGTCACGGATTGTAGCGGACATTTTGATCCCGCACCGATCCCAGCTATAGGTCGTCTGCTTTAATCGCATAATTCCACAGTATTCTGGACATCCGTGTTGCTGAATCTTTTGCAATTTATTCAATGAATAATGGAGACGTCAAAGAAGAAAGCTGTAGGTGGGAAGCGGTGTATTGCAGCTGCCTTTAGCAACACAAACACAGCCGATGTTTCATTGTTTACATTCCCGAAAGATGACGGTGAAGCTTTACTATGGAACAGAGCGGTCAAGCGAAGACGGTTGGATTGGACCACACACACAAAGTACAGTGTATTATGCAGCGATCATTTCGAAAGATCGTTTTTTGAAGAGGGTCCCTCGCGAAGGGCAGAGATGGGCATCGCCACCACCCGTCGACTGGTGCTGAAGAAAGGTGCGGGGCCGACCTTCAGGTTGTACAGGTACAAACATATAATCTCACTAAAACACTAGTAATACAATAAGAAGATACAGGATTTTCCAGAATTATCCTACTAGATTTGTCTAATAACATCTGAATCGCTCCCACTGTATAGTCTTTTCTTTTTTTCCTATGTCCCACTCTCCCTTGTGGAGGGGGTCCGGTCCGATCCGGTGGCCATGTACTGCTTGCCTGTGTACCGGCTGGGGACATCTCTGCGCTGCTGATCCGCCTCCGCTTGGGATGTTTTCCTGCTGGCTCCGCTGTGAACGGGACTCTCGCTGCTGTGTTGGATCCGCTTTGGACTGGACTCTCGCGACTGTGTTGGATCCATTATGGATTGAACTTTCACAGTATCATGTTAGACCCGCTCGACATCCATTGCTTTCCTCTTCTCCAAGGTTCTCATAGTCATCATTGTCACCGACGTCCCACTGGGTGTGAGTTTTCCTTGCCCTTCTGTGGGCCTACCGAGGATGTCGTAGTGGTTTGTGCAGCCCTTTGAGACACTAGTGATTTAGGGCTATTTAAGTAAACATTGATTGATTCTTTCTTGTTCTTCACTCTCACTTTCCTCATCCAAAAATCTTTCATCCTCGCTGAAATTAATGGGGAAATTGTCGCTTTTTCAGTCCGAATCGCTCTTGCTGGTGGTGGCCATGATTGTAAACAATGTTCAGATATGAGGAGCTCCACAACCCGTGACGTCACGCCCACATCGTCCGCTACTTCCGGTACAGGCAAGGCTTTTTTTATTATCGACCAAAAGTTGCAAACTTTATCGTCGATGTTCTCTACTAAATCCTTTCAGCAAAAATATGGCAATATCGCGAAATGATCAAGTATGACACATAGAATGGACCTGCTATCCCCTTCACTATAACACTTATATAAGGCTTTGAATTCTTTGCAGCTCCAGACGGATTTCTTCTTTTTCTATATTCTGTCCAATATGGCCGTTTCAACATGTCGGGTTGCCGACCCCTGGGCTTGGCAGAGGTTAAGCAGAGCGTCCTCCGCCGAGCCGGTAATAAAGTTTATTAAGTGCAACCGCAGGCCCTAAGTGGGTCACACATAGACATGCATGACAAGTCCGTAGTTTTCCAGGTCACTCACTCCACCGGATTGATGTGCTTCACGCCCCATCGACATAATTGCAATTTACACCTGCTGAGATCGCCACGTAAAGGTCACTCACATTCAAGATGGTGATGTCATCGGTTGGTATTATTCCTCGGTTGAAGCACATTCTCCTTCTTTGAGAGCCAGGCAGTGTTAGGCGCAGGAAATGGTGTGCGCTGTCCGGGTCAAAGATCAGATTCTTAGCATCCAAAGGAAAAGAAAAACAATCTGAAATAGACACACAAAAACAATAGTAAGTGGTCAAACATATTCAGGTAACCTGCTGGTTGACCATTGATTCGTTTGGATTTTGAACACAAAATTCCCACAGGGAATAATGCATTTTTTTTTTAAGTCTGTTACAGGGTCAAGCTGCGGCCATCTTATTAGGGACCGATGTCCCTTTGGCACAGAGGAGCCTATTGAATATCTAGTGTTTTATTATTATTAGGGACCGATGTCCCTTTGGGACAGAATAGTCCAAGAAAGACCACTACAAAGGAGCAACATTTTGCACTGTTATACAATTGAATGAATCAGAAACTGATGACATAGTGCTGTATTTTTTCAACCAAAAACGCTTTGTTCTGATTAGGGGGTACATGAATGAAAAAAATGTTCACATGGGGTACATTACTGAAAAAAGTTTGATAGGATAGGATAGGTCTTTATTGTCATTGCAACAAGTGCGACCAAACTTTGTTTTCAGCACAAACCTGTTCAAGATGAGACAAACAAACAGAGTACAGGGTTACAGAACAAGAACGCTGATGGGTCGCCATAAGGCGCCCCGTAAAAGATGGGAAAAAGGTAAACGCTGGGGAAGGATGAGTAAAAAAAAAAACACAATCCAGACTGGACTCCTAAAGGGGCCCAGTCTGGAGTGGGAAAAAACCTCCATAGCAAAGCACATATATATATTACAACATACATCTCGGGATATATAGCAACAGAGGGAAGGTAGTTCAAGGTCATGGTGGTAGGCCGCAGCTCTCAGGCGCTGACCGTCCATTCATCACCCCTATGGGATTTGCGTGTTGGCTGAACAGCTATTAAGGTACAACGCCATCGCCACCCGTGTTAACGACCGAACCGTAACTTAGAAGGGTTGGCTGAACAACCATAAAGGTAGGACGCCATCGCCACCCGTGTTAACGACCGACAGAAAGGAGGAACTTTTTTTTCTCCTCCATTTGAAAACGTGGACGTTGTCAGCAATATACTGTCTGATTCCAATCAATGCAAGTCATCAGAATCAGGTAATACACCAACTTATATTCTTGTCTTCATGAAAGATAGGAATCTATATGTTAAACATGCATGTATATTCATTAAAACACCTTTAACATGTCAAGAAAAACGGCAAAATAAATAAATATAAATTATATACTGTATATATAAATGTATGTATATATATATATATATACATATATACATATATATATATATATATATATATATATATATATATATATATATATATATATATATATGATATGTGTGCGTATAAATGATTTGTGTGTGTATGTATATGAGGTAGATCACCTCGACTTGGTCATTTATTAAGTAATTGATAAACGTTGAAAAACTTATTGGGGTGTTACCATTTAGTGGTCAATTGTAGGGAATATGTACTGTACTGTGCAATCTACTAATATAAGTTTCAATCAATCAATCAATCAATCAATCAAATAAATGAATGCCTACTGAGCCTATGGTGCTGTTACGTTATTGTGGCTCAATGTGCCATTTTTTTATTTTATTTTAATGTACTGTCATTTAATATATATTATTGTTTTAGTTGCTTAAGAGATATTCCTGGCTCTGAATTTTCTCATTGCTATTTTTATGTTTTTGTGCATTATTTGTTGCCGTAATCAGGTTACTCATCAGTTACTCAGTACTTGAGTAGTTTTTTCACAGCATACTTTTTACTTTTACTCAAGTAAATATTTGGGTGACTACTCCTTACTTTTACCTGAGTAATAAATCTCTAAAGTAACAGTACTCTTACTTGAGTACAATTTCTGGCTACTCTACCCACCTCTGTATAAGCGTTAACGCTTATTATTTTGTATTATTCCTCAGTTGAACCACATTCTCCTTCTTTGAGAGCCAGGCGGCCACATGCAGTGGCTCCATGAAATGGGCCCCGTACCGGTGAAGCAGGGTCACAGGCTTTCTCACGTCATAAAAACCCACTTGGCCGCCGTGAAAATCCACATACACGCCGATTTTTGAGACATCCTGTGCCTCTAAAGGGGTCTCCGCGCCGGCGTGCCAGGCAGAAAGGCCTCGACTGTTCCTCCCCACGCACCAGGAAAAGTTGTTCCCGGTAATGCAGCTGCTGGTTTCCTGTCCCTTACGCTCGATGCTCTTGTAGGTGACCCCGACGTGGGCGCCCTCGCCAATAAGCTCCGCCTCCACGTAGTGCCTTCCCGTGTACAGGCTCTGCGACGTCACGGCCTGGCGCCAGTGCTCGAATCGGTCGGGGTGGTCGACGTAGTCGTGTTGCCAGGGGCTGGTGTTGGTCGCCCTCGTGTTATCTACTGTTAGGCGCAGGAAATGGTGAGCGCTGTCCGGGTCAAAGGTCAGATTCTTTGCACCTGAAGGAAAATAAAAACAATCTGACATATATACTTATATGTACATATATACATACATATACACACAGTGCAAAAAAAGCAGTCAGAGGTCTAACATAATCAGGTAAACTGCTGGTTGACCTTTGATCCGTTTGGATTTTGAACAAAAAATTCCCACAGGGAATAATGTTTTTTTTTTTTTTTTAAGTCTGTTATAGCAGGAGTGTCAAACTCAAATATAAAGTGGGACAAAATTTTCAACCCAAACAAGTTTTGCATTGAATATTGAACAAGCAAGGCTTATATAACTTTACAGTGACATGCAAAATAAAGTTTCAAATAACAATAACAATAATGAAAAAATATCAATGGCACATCAAATAAAATTTGAATACAATTTGACTGCCTCTTTTCTTTTTGCAGCCTTCTGAGGTAAATATCAAAATAAACTTTTTCCACAGGCCGATAATAAATTTGAAAGTAAAAATAACAATAAGGAATGAATCAAACATTCAAGCCTTGAAGTAGCAAGAGAAAGTGCATGAATAAAACGTTAATCATTGCTCCGTTTGCTACACTGATTTGCTTTAACAACTTTCAAAAAACAAACGAAAAAAACATCACAGAAATAACATTTAAATAAAAAATGTAATGCCTATTTTGTATTTGCAGCCTTCTGAAGTAAATATCAACATTAACTTTTTCCACTAGCTAATAAATTTGAAAATAAAATAACAATGAGGTGGGCGGGGTTTGGTGGATATTTTAGCGTCCCGGAATAGTTAGTGCTGCAAGGGATTCTGGGTATTTGTTCTGTTGTGTTTCGGTGCGGTTGTTTTCCCGAATTGTGTTTGTCATTCTTGTTTGGTGCGGGTTCACAGTGTGGCGCATATTTGTAACAGTCTTACCAAAGTTGCTTTTATACACAATTATGCCACCCACCTGTTCCCAATTAGCCTGTTCACCTGTGGAATGTTCCAAATAAGTGTTTGATGAGCATTCCTAAACTTTTTGAGTCTTTTTCGCCACTGGTGCCAGCTTTTTTGAAACATGTTGCAGGCATCAAATTCAAAATGAGTTAATAATTAATATTTATGTTAAGTACCTTGTCCTTGCAGTCTATTCAATTGAATATGAGTTGAAAAGGATTTACGAATCATTGCAGTCTGTTTTTATACACCACGTGCCAACTTCGTTTTGGGGTTTGTAAAAGATTGTAGGAAAGTGAAAATAAAAATTAAAAAAAGAATAAAAATTGCAAGATAATATATGCAATATAAAAAAATAACTGGGCTAGTATTAAGACACATTGCACTTTTTTTTTTACTTTTCAAATTGTTAAACAATAATGCAAGTTTAAAAGGAAGACTTCCCTAAAGTTCCTGTTCTATGGTCATTGTCACATTTTTTACTGTGGAGTTAAAAACTCAGCAGTATCAGTAAATCATGCCCTCCATGGTCAAATTAATTTTAAACTACAATTCCCAGAATGCCAAGGTAAAATGGCCGCCAAATTACTAATTGAAGGCACCTGAAAAGGAAGAAGGTTGTCCCTCATTCACCAAACAACCTCCATGGAAAGAACAACAAAAACAGCCACAACCACAAGTAAAGATCTACTCGACAACTTTCTCCAAACACACCAAAGGTCGGTGAATATGCTTCATTTTGATGACGATCGAAATGCTTTGTTTGTTAAAGGCCTACTGAAATGAGAATTTCTTATTTAAACGGGGCTAGCAGGTCCATTCTGTGTCATACTTGATCATTTCGCGATATTGCCATATTTTTGCTGAAAGGATTTAGTAGAGAACATCGACGATAAAGTTCGCCACTTTTGGTCGCTGATAAAAAAGCCTTGCCTGTACCGGAAGTAGCAGACGATGTGCGCGTGACGTCACGGGTTGTGGAGCTCCTCACATCCTCACATTGTTTACAATCATGGCCACCAGCAGCGAGAGCGATTCGGATTGAAAAAGCGACGAGTTCCCCATTAATTTGAGCGAGGATGAAAGATTTGTGGATGAGGAGAGTGAAGGACTAGGGGAGAAAAAAAAAAGACGAGGGCAGTGGGAGCGATTCAGATGTTATTAGACACATTTACTAGGATAATTCTGGAAAATCCCTTATCTGCTTATTGTGTTATTAGTGTTTTAGTGAGGTTATACGGTCATACCTGTACAACCTGAGAGTCGGAGGGGTGTGGCCACGGGTGTGGTGACCGCCAGTGTCTCCGAGGGAAACCATGTTCCTCGACGAGGCGCAGGCAGCTGGGCTGAGATTTTTTTCCCCCCTCCTCCACGGTGTAAGTATCCGATGTTCAGGGGCGGCCGGTGGGAGGAGGCAAGAGAGTTCGCAGCTGCAGGAGGAACGACGCAAGCTGTCCGCTCATGTCTACGGTAAGAGCCAACTTACTATTACCATTTTCTCACTGAAACCTGCCAGTTGACATGTGGTAGGGAACCATGTTCGCTTGACCGCTCTGTTTCATAGTAAAGCTTCACCGTCATCTTTCGGGAATGTAAACAAGGAAACACCGGCTGTGTTTGTGTTGCTAAAGGCGGCCGCAATACACCGCTTCCCACCTACATCTTTCTTCTTTGACGTCTCCATTATTAATTGAACAAATTGCAAAAGATTCAGCAACACAGATGTCCAGAATACTGTGGAATTATGCGATTAAAGCAGACGACTTATAGCTGGGATCGGGGCTGGAACAAAATGTCCGCTATAATCCGTGATGTCATCAGCAGGATAATTCGCGCGAAATTTAGAATTGCAATTTAGTAAACTAAAAAGGCCGTATTGGCATGTGTTGCAATGTTAATATTTCATCATTGATATATAAACTATCAGACTTCGTGGTCGGTAGTAATGGGTTTCAGTAGGCCTTTAACATTTGCTGATAACTGGTGCAACTGAACTCACGTGGCTTTGCGCATGATTTTGTGCAAATTTAAAAAAGTGGATATTACTATTTCTGAATATAGTTGTCACTTTTGTGTTTTTGACACATACTCTAGAACATTTTTGCCCTTTATTAAGCATTCTCAAGCAAAAATAAAAGGCTAAATTGACTAAAAAATATCAAAACTACAGTGGATTTGGCCACTATATGAGACCAAACCAGTGAGAGCACATAGTTTTTGTGGGGGCCACTGATTGGCTCAGCCTCAGGCAGCATCACTATATTGGATTAAAAGAGTGTAAAGGTGACTAAAAGGTGTTCTCTAATGTCTAAAGGGTTCCCGTAATGTTGGAAATGTACTGCTATTCATGCTATCGCAATGAAAATTGCTGATATTAATTTATCGCTTCTTGTTGGGAACCAATTGGCCGCGATAAACAAGGGTTTATTTTGTTACCTTTCTGGATTCCGTAGTACAGGGGTCCCCAAACTTTTTGACTCGGGGGGGCCGCATTGTATTAAAACAATTTGCCTGTGTGTGTGTATATTATTTATCTGTAAAGTAATCTATTTATATCTGCACCTTATTGCTCTTTGATTTATTTGTTCTTATCAGTGCTGTAAAGTTCAAATTCGAATGACAAAGTGAAGTCTGTCTAAATATATATGTGTGTGTGTGTGTATATGTATGTGTGTGTATATATATGTATGTGTGTGTTTATTTATATATATATATGTATTTATGTGTGTATATATATATATTTGTGTGTGTGTGTATTTATGTATATATCTGAATGTGTGTTTGTATGTGTGTATATGTTTATATGTGTGTGTGTGTGCGTGTGTGTGTGTATCTATATGTGTGTGTATATATATATAATATATGTGTGTATATGTATATATGTATGTATGTATGTATGTATGTATGTATGTATGTATGTATGTGTATATATATCTTTAGAGATATATTTCTCGCACGCTCGCCTGACAAGTAACAAGCGGTAGAAAATGGATTACAAAAGACTGATTTTAAAAAAGTAAAAAAATGTAAGTCGGGACCTCCCGCGGGCCGGATATTGGACGCTGGCAGGCTGCAACTGGCCCGCGGGCCGTAGTTTGGGAACCCCTGCTGTCGTATATTTAAAAGGAAAGTTTTACATTTCAGAAAGTCCTCCAAAGTTTCGGGATCTGGCAACAAAACCCGGGGCGTGTGTGACGTGGCACCTACAGGTTACAAACAGAGACAGTATAATAGTTACAGCACAGAATGAGAGTTGAGAGAAAGCCAACACAAATCCTCACCAGTGATGCTGCTGAGTTTGTCCTGGTAGGAAGTGAGCAGCAGGTCACGCAGCTCCTGTGTCACACTGGCCACCACTTGGACGTAAGCGTCGACATGCTCCATGTTGTTGAATCTCACGTCGGGTAAACAAACATCCGGCGCTCCCTCTTTCCACAACGAGTACTCCTACAACAAACCAAATCTCATACTTATTGTCACGACGCTTAACTGTGTGTACACTACGAACATGTCAGCCGTCAAAATAAACCCCTGAGGCCGTCCGCCAAATCCCCAAGTTACATAATGTGTCTGCTATGTGGTATTTTTGCCTGCAGGAAGGAGACGTGGGACTGGATCCGCCCCATTTTGTTCATTTCTGCCAAAGCTTTGGCCAGCTCGGCCCTCCTCTGCTTCAGGTGCGCCTCCACGCCCCGCGCCTGTCGAAGCGCTCGTGTCTGCTCTGCTTCCAGCTGCTCGGTGGCCTTCTTCCTGACCTCCCCCACCGCCTCCTGCAGCCTGGCGAACTGCTGCTCCACCTCACCCAGCACCTCTTGCACCGCAGCCTGAAGACGACAGCATGGTAACACTTTGGACTGGTGTTGAACCCATACCAATGTTTTGGTGCTGGTACCAAAATTATTTCGACAAACCCCGTTTCCATATGAGTTGGGAAATTGCTAGACTTAAATATAAACGGAATACAATGATTTGCAAATCCTTTTCAACCCATATTCAGTTGAATATGCTACAAAGACAACATATGTTGATGTTCAAACTGATCAACATTTTTTTTTTATGCAAATAATCATTAACTTTAGAATTTGATGCCAGCAACACATGACAAAGAAGTCGGGAAAGGTGGCAATAAATACAGATAAAGTTGAGGAATGCTCATTAAACACTTATTCGGAACATCCCACAGGTGTGCAGGTTAATTGGGAACAGGTGGGTGCCATGATTGGGTATAAAAACAGCTTCCCCAAAAAATGCTCAGTCTTTCACAAGAAAGGATGGGGCGAGGTACATACACCCCTTTGTCCACAACTGCGTGAGCAAATAGTCAAACAGTTTAAGAACAACATTGCAAGAAATTTAGGGATTTCAACATCTACGGTCCATAATATCATCAAAAGGTTCAGAGAATCTGGAGAAATCACTCCACGTAAGCGGCATGGCCGGAAACCAACATTGAATGACCGTGACCTTCGATCCCTCAGACGGCACTGTGTCAAAAACCGACATCAATCTCTAAAGGATATCACCACATTGGCTCAGGAACACTTAAGAAAACCACTGTCACTAAATACAGTTGGTCACTACATCTGTAAGTGCAAGTTAAAGCTCTATTATGCAAAGCGAAAGCCATTTATCAACAACATCCAGAAACGCCGCCAGCCTCGCTGAGCTCGAGATCTTCTAAGAATGACTGATGCAAAGTGGAAAAGTGTTCTGTCGTCTGACGAGTCCACATTTCAAATTGTTTTTGGAAATATCGTGTCATCCGGACCAAAGAGGAAACTAACCATCCAGACTGTTATCGACGCAAAGTTTGAAAGCAGCATCTGTGATGGTATGGGGGTGCATTGGTGCCCAAGGCATGGGTAACTTACACATCTGTGAAGGCACCATTAATGCTGAAAGGTACATACGGGTTTTGGAACAACATATGCTGCCATCTAAGTGCCGTCTTTTTCATGGACGCCCCTGCTTATTTGAGCAAGACAATGCCAAGCCACATTCAGCAAGTGTTACAACAGCGTGGCTTCGTAAAAGAGTGCGGGTACTTTCCTGGCCCGCCTGCAGTCCAGACCTGGCTCCCATCGAAAATGTGTGGCGCATTACGAAGCGTAAAATACGACAGCGGAGACCCCGGACTGTTGAACGACTGAAGCGCTACATAAAACAAGAATGGGGAAGAATTCCACTTTCAAAGCTTCAACAATTAGTTTCCTCAGTTCCCAAACGTTTGAGTGTTTTTAAAAGAAAAGGCGATGTAACACAGTGATGAACATGCCCTTTCCCAACTACTTTGGCACGTGTTGCAGCCATGAAATTCTAAATTATTTACAAAAAATAGTTTGTATCTTATCTTTGTAGTGCATTCAACTGAATATGGGTTGAAAAAGATTTACAAATCACTGTATTCCATTTATATTTACATCTAACACAATTTCCCAACTCATATGGAAACGGGGTTTGTACATAATGAGACCACAAAAAAAAATGGCATTGCATTTATTTTAACAAAAAATCTTAGGGTACATTCAATATGTTTCTTATTGCAAGTTTGTCCTTATATAAAATAGTAATGATACTAGACAACTTGTATTTTAGTAGTAGGTAAGCAAACAAAGGCTCCTAATTAGTCTGCAGATATATGCAGGAACATTTTGTGTCTAATCATTCTGTTTTGTCAATTATTAAGGACAAGGGGCCGAAAATGAATTATTAATCTACTTGTTCATTTACTGTTAATATCTGCTTACTTTCTCTTTTAACATGTTCTATCTAAACTTTTGTTAAAATGTGATAATCACTTATTATTCTGTTGTTTGATACTTGATATTAGTTTAGGATGATATCGAAAATTTAGGTATCAATTTGATACCAAGAAGTTACAGGATCATACATTGGTCATATTCAAAGTCCTCATGAATTTATTAACATAATATTAATATATTTAACATTTTAAAAAAGGAAAAAAGATATTGTGACCATAAAATAATATCAATGTACAATGTTCTACACTCCTGTAGAACCCGTTTAAAAAAGGGTCGGAATAGGAATAATACATGGATCACAGTAGTGGTGCAGGATTGGATATGTGCGAGGGTAGTACGGTATACCGGTATTAGTATAGTACCGCAATATTAATGAATCATATTCGGTACTTGCCAACCTTCCCGGTTTTCTCGGGAGACTCCCGCTTTTTTCAGTGCCCCTCCCGAAAACCTCCCGGGGCAACCATTCTCCCGAATTTCTCCCGATTTACACCCAGACAACAATACTACTGTCCTCTATAACCTGTCATCAGGCCCGCTTTTCTTCCATTCAAACAGCGTGCTGGCTCAGTCACATTAAATGTGCCGCTTTTACACACATAGTTGAATGCAACGCATACCTGGTCTACAGCCATACAGGTCACACTGAGGGTGGCCGTATAAAGAACTTTAACACTGTTTCAAATATGCGCCACACTGTGAACCCACACCAAACAAGAATGACAAACACATTTCGGGAGAACATCTGCACCGTAACACAAACACAACAGAACAAAAACCCAGAACCCCTTGCAGCACTAACTCTTCCAGGAGACTATAATATACACCCCCAAACTGCAACCAAATCGCACCCCGCCCACATAAAGCCCGACACCCCGGCCGCAATCTCCCGAATTCAGAGGTCTCAAGGTTGGCAAGAATGCGCCCCATACCCCCGTCGTCGTGTCATTGCTGGGTTTACCAGCAGAGGAGCATGTTCGGCAGCGCACAATCACAGCGTACTTAAAAGCAGACACCGTGTGTCGACAGAAAAGGGAGAACGGACGCATTTTGGCTTAAAAACTAACTATAAAGGTGAAGTTATAACACTGAAACGCCCTCAGGAAGAGGTGCTTTAAGACATGGCTAGCTAGCTAGCGGCTAAAGTCCAGCCCCAGTCGGCAGTGTTTTTAGCTACTTCTATATCACTAATCCTCGCCTCAATGGCGAAAAAAAAAGTAAGTTTCTTACAAGTATCATTATCACTGCAGGACGAGGAATAGGTAAACATGCTTCACTACACAACGTAGATCACTGGCGTCAAAATGTAAACAAATGCCATTGGTGGATCTACACCTGACATCCACTGTAATGATACCAAGTACAGGAGTGTATCTAGTTGATACTACTATGATTACGTCCATATTTTTTGGCATTATGCCTTATTTTGTTTTTGAAAATGTATATTATACTCAGGGAATATGTAGCTGGACACATTAAAACTTTGAATATGACCAATGTATGATCCTGTAACTACTTGGTATCGGATTGATACTTAAAATTTCAAAAACTAATGTAAAGCATCCAGACAGAAGAATAATTTTGTGTTTTGTCATTTTCCTGCCTTCTCTTTTATGGTGATGTCTGTTTTCTTCAGTTCATTAGTCCCCAGCGAGGCACACCTGCAACACATTTCTACCTAGGAGTATTTAAGCTTGTCACCGACAGCTGGGTCCTGCCAGTTATTGTCTCCTGCACCTCCCACGTGCATGCGCCTGCTTCCCTTCGTCAGTCCTGATATGTTGTCTCTCCTTATTCCTGTAATCCCTCACCTCTTTGTTTGCTTCCTAGCCTCCCTGAGGTAAAGAGGATTCTGTGCTGCACTTTTTGCTGTGCTCAGTGTGCCCTGGCCTTTTCCCCTGCCGACCACTGAGGAACCTGTTTTTGTTTGTTTGTTTATTCATGGTGTGCACTTCTGCCCCATCGCCTTTTGTTACACTTTTTGGACTTATTAAATTTTACCCTTTTTTTTTTTTTAATTCTACCTTCCCGTCTCTGCATCCAGAGGTCACCTCCTTGATTAGGTCATAACAAATAAGTGTTTATTACATTTGAACAGAAGTGTAGATAGAACATGTTAAAAGTGATAGTAAGCAGATATTAACAGTAAATGAACAATAGATTAACAATTCATTTTCTACCGATTGTCTTTAATAATTTTGACAAAATAATAGAATGGAAAATGACACAATATGTTTCTGTATATGTCAGCAGACTAAATTAGGAGCCTTTTTGCTTGCTTACTAGTAAAAGACAAGTTGTCTTGTATGTTCACTATTTTATTCAAGGACAAACTTGCAATAAGAAACATATTTAATGTACCCTAAGAATTTTTTGTGGTCCCCTTTTATTTAGAAAAAGTCCAAACCAAGCCACCACATTTATGGATCAGCACTATTTACCTTCATGCTCTCCTTGTTGCTGTGCAGCTTCTCCATCGCTTTGTCGGTCGCTGAGACGCTCTGCTCGATCTCCCGGTGTTTTTGCTGCAGCTCATTCTACAATACAATGGTCATAAAAGACAATTGCCATCAAACAGTGAACTCAAGAAGGGTAGAACCACCGTTTTCTGATGCTGGTGGACTTTCAAGCTAATCAATGCGTTGACAACCCCTGGTGCTCTCGATCAGTGGGGACCCTGGTTTAAGCCCATCATAAAAGATCTAAAGACTTGTGGAGTTCATCCTTTAAAGGCCTACTGAAATGAGATTTTCTTACGGGTTGTGGAGCTCCTCACATTGTTTTCAATCATGGCCACCAGCAGCGAGAGCGATTCGGACCGAGAAAGCGACATCTTCCCCATTAATTTGAGCAAAGATGAAAGATTTGTGGATGAGGAAAGTGAGAGTGAAGGACTAGGGAAAAAAAAACTAGACGGCAGAGCGATTCAGATGTTATTAGACAAATTTACTAGGATAACTCTGGAAAATCCCTTATCTTCTTATTGTGTTAGTAGTGTTTTAGTGAGATTATATGGTCGTACCTGTACAACCTGAAAGTCAGAGGGGTGTGGTGACCGCCAGTGTCTCCGAGGGAAGCCACGTTTCTCGACCAGGCGAAGGCAGCTGGTGTGGCCAGGCTGAGATTATTTTTTTTCCCCCCTCCTCCACGGTGGAAGCATCCAAAGGTCGGGGGTGGCCGGTGGGAGGAGGCAAGAGGGTCCGCAGCTGCCTCTTTGACTGGTGCAGGAGGAACGACGCAAGCTCTCCGCTCATGTCTACGGTAAGAGCCTACTTATTACCACCATTTTTTCACCGAAAACTGCCGGTTGACATGTGGTAGGGAACCATGTTCGCTTACTGTAACGTATTATTTTCGGGTCTCCCCATGTCTAGCATTAAAAGATTACAGTTGGTACAAAATGCGGCTGCTAGACTTTTGACAAGAACAAGAAAGTTTGATCACATTACGCCTGTACTGGCTCACCTGCACTGGCTTCCTGTGCACTTAAGATGTGACTTTAAGGTTTTACTACTTACGTATAAAATACTACACGGTCTAGCTCCATCCTATCTTGCCGATTGTATTGTACCATATGTCCCGGCAAGAAATCTGCGTTCAAAGGACTCTGGCTTATTAGTGATTCCCAAAGCCCAAAAAAAGTCTGCGGGCTATAGAGCGTTTTCCGTTCGGGCTCCAGTACTCTGGAATGCCCTCCCGGTAACAGTTCGAGATGCCACCTCAGTAGAAGCATTTAAGTCTCACCTTAAAACTCATTTGTATACTGTAGCCTTTAAATAGACTCCCTTTTTAGACCAGTTGATCTGCTGTTTCTTTTCTTTTTCTTCTATGTCCCACTCTCCCCTGTGGAGGGGGTCCGGTCCGATCCGGTGGCCATGTACTGCTTGCCTGTGTATCGGCTGGGGACATCTCTGCGCTGCTGATCCGCCTCGACATCTCTGCGCTGCTGATCCGCCTCCGCTTGGGATGGTTTCCTGCTGGCTCCGCTGTGAACGGGACTCTCGCTGCTGAGTTGGACCCGCTTTGGACTGGACTCTCGCGACTGTGTTGGATCCATTGTGGATTGAACTTTCACAGTATCATGTTAGACCCGCTCGACATCCATTGCTTTCCTCCTCTCCAAGGTTCTCATAGTCATCATTGTCACCGATGTCCCACTGGGTGTGAGTTTTCCTTGCCCTTATGTGGGCCTACCGAGGATGTCGTGGTGGTTTGTGCAGTCCTTTGAGACACTAGTGATTTAGGGCTATATAAGTAAACATTGATTGATTGATTGATTGACCGCTCTGTTCCATAGTAAAGCTTCACCGTCATCATTCGGGAATTGAAACAGGGAAACACCGGCCGTATTTGTGTTGCTAAAGGCGGCCGCAATACACCGCTTCCCACCTACAGCTTTCTTCTTTGATGTCTCCACTATTAATTGAACAAATTGCAAAAGATTCAGCAACACAGATGTCCATAATACTGTGTAATTATGCGATGAAAAGAGACGACTAATAGCTGTGAACGGTGCTGGAACAAAATGTCCTCTACAATGCGTGACGTCACGCATCATGATACTTCCGCGCGAAATTTAAAATTGTAATTTAGTAAACTAAACCGGCCGTATTGGCATGTGTTGCAATGTTAATATTTCCTCCTTGATATATGAACTATCAGACTGCAGGGTCGATAGTAGTGGGTTTTAGTAGGCCTTTAAGTTCTTACTTTGCATATTTGTTGGGAATAAATAAGATTTTTAACTTTGGAAATTTCACTGAATTTGCATGTATTGTAATTTCTCAGTGTTCATTTTTCTCCATTTTGAGGCCTTTTAACATGTACGAAAACCAGTTTTTCCCCAAAAATATTTTGGGGAATCAAACGCAAAATTTCAATATTGACTCTCAAGCACGCCCTTGGATCTCCCTGAGCACTGTTTCCCGTCAGCTGCGGCCGATTGGTACCTGGCCACACCTGGTGTCAATCAGCCGGCTGCTATTCATACATGCCCCGCCCTCCAGTCAGGGCTGGAGTATTGTATGCTGTAGAGTTTGCTGTCTCCAGTTCTCCCTGGTTCCTCTTCTCTTGTTAGGTGTTTCTTGTATGCTCTGATTCCTGTTCCTGTTTGCTGTCTCCTAGTTCCTGGTTTGTGTTTGACCTGCATTTTTTGGGACATTAAAACCATGTTTTCCTGCACAAAGCCTGCCATTTCTGCATCTTGGGGTTTGTCACCGCCCCTTCCTGACAGAATACTCCAGCCAAATATGAACCCCGCAGAGATTTCTATGGCGGAGAGGCTTGACAGGATGCTGGCGCTGATGGCCGAATGGAGATGTTTTGCCTCCTTTCAAACTCCCTCCCACCCATCCCTGTCGTCTGTGGGACTCTTTGGGGAGGTTTTGGATCCGTCCCTTGAGCAGGGGGCTTTGAGTAGCTCCGGAGCTGGGGGAGCACAGCTACTTCTCACTCCAGTGGATCTGCCGCAGCCGCCCCCATCCACCCCGGTGGGGCTGTTTAGAGTTGTTCAAAATTATGATGATGATGATGACACCCTGAAGTGTTGCATTAGTCAGTAGCTGTTTTTAAAAGCTAAACTGCACTTACAGTACATGAACACATCGGCACACACACAGAAGACCCTTTGGTGCCCTCACAAGTGACCAGAAAGCCCCTAAATCCTTAACTTTAACAACCATATCGCTTCAATAATAAATATTTTAAAAAGTCCAACGACATGCACCTGGGGATAGGTTGATTGGCAACACTAAATTGGCCTGAGTGTGTGAAAATTATAATTTCCCTTTGGGGATTAAAGTATTTCTGATTCTGAATGTGAGGGTGAATGCTGTCTATCGGTGTTGGCCCTGCGATGTGGTGGCGACTTGTCCAGGGTGTACCCTAACCTTCCGCCCATGCTCAGCTGAGATAGGCTCCAGCGACCCTAAGCGGTAGGAAATGGATGGTTTATACCCAATCATAGTGGGCGGAGCACTCAGAGAATAATGTTATTTCCGCAATGTGTGTCGTTCCGCTTTTCCTCCCTACAGCAACACTGCGGTCGGCGGATAATAGCCGGGAAAGTACCAGGATAGCGAGCACAAAAAAGTGACTGCTCCTAGAGTGTAATCCAGCGTCATATAGAAATATATGTTGTGTTAATCGTGTCAGGCAATGCAAATTAAACAATAAAAAAAGACAAATAACGGTTTGAATTGGTCCAGGTTATCGGGGACTGTTATTACTGACGGACAGGTGTCACGGTGTGACTGCAGCCAGGCACGTAAAAAAACCCTCGTCTCCATTGCAACGTCTCTGTCGCTTTCACTCATTTACCGCTTTTCCACTAATGCAGAGGTAGGCAACCCAGAACGTTGAAAGAGTCATTTTGGACCCAAATAACTCAACGCTGTCAAGCGCCATTCATATAAAACTTGCGGGCCACACTAACATTAAACTTTCATATTAAGGTGGGGGCCGCAATTGGATGTGGGCGTAGCATGGCGCCAAAATTTGATTTGATGGATCGCCACAAAACGTTCAACAATTATAACTTGGTTCGATAAACTCCGTTCTTGATCAGAATTGATCGACATAACAGATGTTTAAATTGTAACGTGTGTTTTGTGTTCAGACCTCAATATGAGCACGGGCCTCCCCCAAGGACGCGGTGGCGTGACCTGCGTGCCCTTGACCCTGGCAGTCGGAGCACAGGCAGCAGCCGTGGGTCAGACAGTAGCGCTCCAGCGGAAGGTGATGGCGCCCGCACGTGTCGGCGTCCACGCGATGCCGCGGCTCCACTAGACGATGGCTCTGGAATCGGAGGTTGACCAGGTGAGGTCTGAGGTGATCCGGGCAGAAGGACACCAGACAGGTCATGCAGGATTTGACGGCCTCGTTCGGGTCGCCCATGCACGAGTCGCACGGCACATCTTGCTTGTCCGTTGTTCGGTCTCCGGTGTGATTCTCCGTGCTGAAATCCTCCGGGCTGTTAGTCGTCGTCATGTTTGTTTTTTTTAAGCATGCACCGGCCCTCTTGAGAGTGTAAGGAAGTTACTTGTAAGCCACGCCTGTTATTTTGTGCTCCTATTCCACCCCTCCCCTCTTTTATTCTTTTCTTTACCAATCTGAGGGGGAAATGACGAGTGGAGATTTTAACTTCCTGTTTGATCCTGAGAGATTGTGCTTCCTTTTGACGAGTGTTCTGCTGCACTACTTGATAACATGCAAGCTGTGCTGACACTCTTTTCTGATCCATGGGCATAAGCATTAAAAATTCTTAATATTCTCATTAAAGGCCTACTGAAATCAGATTTTCTTATTTAAACGGGGATAGCAGGTCCATTCTATGTGTCATACTTGATCTTTTCGCGATATTGCCATATTTTTGCTGAAAGGATTTAGTAGAGAACATCGACGATAAAGTTTGCAACTTTTGGTCGCTAATAAAAAAGCCTCGCCTTTACCGGAAGTAGCAGACGATGTGCGCGTGACGTCACGAGTTGTAGGGCTCCTCACATCCTCACGTTGTTTATAATCATGGCCACCAGCAGCAAGAGCTATTCGGACCGAGACAGCGACAATTTCCCCATTAATTTGAGCGAGGATGAAAGATTCGTGGATGAGGAAAGTTAGAGTGAGGCACTAAAAAAAAATTTAAAAAAAGGGGCGGCAGTGGTAGCGTTTCAGATGTAATTAGACACATTTACTAGGATCATTCTGGAAAATCCCTTATCTGCTTATGGTTTTAATAGTGTTTTAGTGAGATTATAAAGTCATACCTGAAAGTCGGATGGCTGCGGTGAACGCCAGTGTGAAGTGAAGTGAATTATATTTATCCATCCATTTTCTACCGCTTATTCCCTTTCGGGGTCGCTGGCGCCTATCTCAGCTACAATCGGGCGGAAGGCGGGGTACACCCTGGACAAGTCGACACAGACAGACAACACTCACATTCACACACTAGGGCCAATTTAGTGTTGCCAATCAACCTATCCCCAGGTGCATGTATATGGCGCTTTTTCTCTAGTGACTCAAAGCGCTTTACATACTGAAACTCAATATCTAAGTTACATTTAAACCAGTGTGGGTACCGAGCAGGTGGGTAAAGTGTCTTGCCCAAGGACACAACGGCAGTGACTAGGATGGCGGAAGCGGGAATCGAACCTGCAACCCTCAAGTTGCTGGCACGGCCACTCTACCAACCGAGCTAAACCGCCCTGTCTCTCAGAGAAGCCAATTGAGGAGCCAAGATCACAGCTGCCTTTTTGACAGCTACAGGAGGAGGTCCATTAAATCCAATGAAGTCTCCGGTAAGAGTTGACTTAATATCACAATTTTCCCATCCAAAAACTTGCTGGTTGACGTAGAGAGACATGTTCGCTTGACCGCTTTGTGTTAAAGCTTCACAACAAAGAAACACCGGCTGTGTTTTGGTGCTAAAAACAGCTGCAATCCTTTGCTTTCCACCAACAGCATTGTTCTTTATAGTCTCCATTATTAATTGAACAAATTGAAACAATTCAGCAACACAGATGTACAGAATACTGTGTAATTATGCGATTAAAGCAGACGACTTTTAGCCGTGTGTGGTGCAGCGCTAATACTTCCTGTCATCATGCCGCGACGTTTTTAACAAGAAACTCCGCGGGAAATTTAAAATTGCAATTTAGTAAACTAAAAAGGCCGTATTGGCATGTGTTGCTATGTTAATATTTCATCATTGATATATAAACTATCAGACTGCATGGTCGGCTGTTGTGGGTTTCAGTAGGCCTTTAAAAGAGCACTTATGACTTAGCAAACATGTAGTTAAATGCTTTCATAACATATCTTAATCAAAATACTGGAGCATTTAAATCAGGGGTGCCCATTACGTCGATCGCGAGCTACCAGTCGACCGCGGGGGATGTGTCAGTCGATCTCGAGCCAGGCTTTTAAAAAAAAAATAGACCTAAATATTAGTGATCATCAATCTTCACCAAGACGTTACTTAAATGACATTCACGGTACCGGAGGGTCTTGTGAGATGACGCTGGCTGCTGCAAGATCATTATTATGAAAATATGACCGAGAGGAAGGCGAGAAACACTTTTTATTTCAACAGACTCTCGCGCCGTACCTTCCGTCAAAACTCTAAAGGCCGACTGCACATTTCCTATCTTCACAATAAAAGCCCTGCTTCATGCTGCCTGCGCTAACTAAATACAGAGTCTCGGAAAACTGGCGTGCACAAGCGATCCCTCAGAAAGCTGGCGTGCACATCACTTGTGCACGCCAGCTTTACGAGACTCTTATTTTGTTAGCCCAGGCAGCATGAAGCAGGGCTTTTATTGTGAAGATAGGAAATGTGCAGTCGGCCTTTAGAGTTTTGACGGCGCGAAAGTCTGTTGAAATAAAAAGTGTTTCTCGCCTTCTTTTCTGTCATTTTTTCATAATAATGAACTGGCAGCAGCCAGCGTCATCTCACAAGACCCTCGGGTGCTGTGAATGTCAATCAAGCAAGCTACGGAATTTGCCGCCAATGTTTTTCTTGTAAAGTGTATGGAAGCTGGATGAATTAGATGCCAAAAACCAACCACTTTCATGTGGTATTGTACAGAAAAGACAACCTTTTTTCTCCTCCATTTGAAAATGTGGGCGTTATCATCATTACTGTCTGATTCCAATCAATGCAAGTCATCAGAATCAGGTAATACACCAACTTATATTCTTGTCTTCGTGAAAGAAAGACATCTATATGTGTTACACATGCTTGTATTATCATTAAACACATTTAACTTGTTTACAAAAATGTCTCTTTCATAAATAAATAAATATAAATGATATATATAATAAATGAGGTAGATCCCCTCGAGTAGGTCAATTGAAAAGAAGCTCGCCTGCAGAAAAAGTGTGGGCACCCCAGATTTAAATAAATAAAATTGGCATAAATTCTTGCGCACGATGTAGATTATTTATACCAACATCAACTCAACGTGCACTATACTGCACAAGTACTTCACATGTGCGAGTGCAAAATATCCAGAGCGGGTTTGCGTTGTGTGTAAACATGGCAACAGAATGTAAATGAATAACAAAGGGGAGGAAGTATGCTGGATCCTTTGAAAAGAAAAACATACATGTCACGTGTGTTTAGTTAAAAAGCCCATGCACAGGCACGTGATGCAAGCACGCCACCCAGCAACTTTGTACAACCGTGATGCAACTTGGGAGTATTTGCAGAGGTCATCACCACATATTCTCTAGGGTCTGTAAAAAAAGGAGGGAGATCGTTTTGTGCGCTGACTTTTTGTCGCCATTAAGTGCCGATGCTCTGACTTCTGCTAGAATTTTCTGCTCGACAGAAAGAGGACACCGTAAGACTTGCTCAAAGAAATAATCTGTTTCAGGGTCAAACTGTTGCCGTTAGAGATGTGAAAAAAAATCCAGATTTTTTTGAC
The DNA here is from genome assembly GCF_033978795.1 of Nerophis ophidion. Taxonomy (NCBI): domain Eukaryota; kingdom Metazoa; phylum Chordata; class Actinopteri; order Syngnathiformes; family Syngnathidae; genus Nerophis; species Nerophis ophidion. The sequence goes on along the minus strand of NC_084633.1, from coordinate 15,406,797 downwards.
CGACAAAATCCAGATTTTTGGACAGAAAAAACCCAGACTTTTTGACACAAAAAATCCAGACTTTTTGACATTTACAAAAAAAAATCCAGACTTTTAGACAGAAAAAAATCTAGATTTTTTTGGAGGGAAAAACCCATATTTTTTGACAGGAAAAATTACGACTTTTTGACAGAAAAAAATCCAGATTTTTTGAGATTTAGAAAAAATCCCAAACTTTTGACAGAAAAAAATCCCAATTTTTTGACACTTAGAAAAAACAACTTTTTGACAGAAAAAAATCCCAACTTTTTGACACTTACAAAAAAAAAGTCAATTTTTTTAACGCTTAGGAAAAAAATCCAGACTTTTAGACAGAAAAAAATCCGGATTTTTTTGAAAAGAAAAAAATCTAGATTTTTTTGGAGGGAAAAAGCCATATTTTTTGACAGGAAAAATTACGACTTTTTGACAGAAAAAAATCCAGATTTTTTGAGATTTAGAAAAAATCCCAAACTTTTGACAGAAAAAAATCCCAATTTTTTGACACTTAGAAAAAACAACTTTTTGACAGAAAAAAATCCCAACTTTTTGACACTTACAAAAAAAAAGTCAATTTTTTTAACGCTTAGGAAAAAAATCCAGACTTTTAGACGGAATAAAAATCCAAACTTTATGACACAAAAAATCCAGACTTTTTGACAGAAAAAAATCCAGACATATGGACACTTGAAAAAAAATCTAAATTTTTTGCCCCAAAAAAAATCCAGACTTTTTAACACTTAGAAAAAAAAACGAACTTTTTGACAGAAAAAAAATCCCGACTTTTTAACACTTACAAAAAAAAAATCTCTTTTTTTAACGCTTAGTAAAAAATCACGACTTTTAGACAGAAAATAATCACGATTTTTTGACACTTACAAAAAAAAATTGCGATTTTTTTTTAACGCTTAGAAAAAAATCCAGACTTTTAGACAGAAAAAATAAGATTTTTTTGAAAAGAAAAAAATCTAGATTTTTTGACAGGAAAAATATCTAGATTTTTTGACACCTAGAAAAAAATCCCAAACTTTTGACTGAAAAAAATCCCAATTTTTTGACACTTAGAAAAAACAACAACTTTTTGACAGAAAAAAATCCAAATTTTTTGACACTTACAAAAATCCAGACTTTTTGACAGAAAAATATCCAGACATATGGACACTTGGAAAAAAATCTCAACTTTTTGACGAAAAAAAAATCTCGACTTTTTGACAAAAAAAAATCACGACTTTTTGACAAAAAAAATCACGACTTTTTGACACGTACAAAAAAAAAAATCTCTTTTTTCAACGCTTAGTAAAAAATCACAACTTTTAGACAGAAAAAAATCCCAACTTTTTGACACTTATAAAAAAAAAATCAAGATTTTTTTCAACGCTTAGAAAAAAATCCAAACTTTTAGACAGAAAAAAATCCGGATTTTTTTAAAAAGAAAATAAATCTAGATTTTTTTGACGGAAAAAAACCCAGAATTTTTGACAGGAAAAATCACAACTTTTTGACAGAAAAAATACAGATTTTTTGACACTTAGAAAAAATCCCAAACTTTTGACAGAAAAAAATCCCAATTTTTTGACACTTAGAAAAAACAACAACTTTTTGACAGAAAAAAATCCCAACTTTTTGACACAAAAAAAAAAAACGTCAATTTTTTTAACGCTTGGAAAAAAATCCAGACTTTTAGACAGGAAAAAAATCCCAACTTTTTGACACTTAGAGAAAATCCAGACTTTTTGACAGAAAAAAATCCAGACATATGGACACTTGGAAAAAAATCTAAATTTTTTAACAAAAAAAAGAATCCCGACTTTTTGACACTTAGAAAAAAAAAACTTTTTGACAGAAAAAAATCCCGACTTTTTGACACTTACAAAAAAAAAAATCAAAATTTTTTTAACGCTTAGTAAAAAATCCAGACTTTTAGACAGAAAAAAATCCAGACTTTTTGACACCAACAGAAAATCGAAACTTTTTGACACTTACAAAAAAATCCCAATTTTTGGATAGAAAAATCCCGACTTTTTGACGGAAAAGAAATCCAGATATATGGACACTTGGAAGAAAATGTCAACTTTTTGACAAAAAAAATCCCGACTTTTTGACATTTACAAAAAATACAAAATTTTTGACACTTACAAAAAAATCCAGATTTTTTGACACTTAGAAAAATCCCGACTTTTTGACAGAAAAAATCCCGATTTTTGGACACTTGTAAAAAATCCAGACGATAGAGATGTGAAAAGAATCCAGATTTTTTTTACAGGAAAAAAAAATCCCGATTTTTGGACAGAAAAAAATCAGGATTTTTTTTTTAAAGAAAGAAATCTAGATTTTTTTGACGGAAAAAACATATTTTTCGTGAAGAAAAAATCACGACTTTTTGACAGAAAAAAAATACAGATTTTTTGACACTTAGAAAAAATCCGAACCTTTTGACAGAAAAAAATCCCAATTATTGGACACTTAGAGAAAACAACAACTTTTTGACAGAAAAATCCCAACTTTTTGACACTTACAAAAAAAAAACTTCGATTTTTTTAACGCTTAGAAAAAAATCCAGACTTTTAGACAGGAAAAAAATCCTAACTTTTTGACACTTAGAAAAAACAACTTTTTGACAGAAAAAAATCCCGACTTTTTGACACTTAAAAAAAAAAATCTATTTTTTTTATCCATCCATCCATCCATCATCTTCCGCTTATCCGAGGTCGGGTCGCGGGGGCAGCAGCCTAAGCAGGGAAGCCCAGACTTCCCTATCTCCAGCCACTTCGTCTAGCTCTTCCCGTGGGATCCCGAGGCGTTCCCAGGCCAGCCGGGAGACATAGTCTTCCCAACGTGTCCTGGGTCTTCCCCGTGGCCTCCTACCAGCTGGACGTGCCCTAAACACATCCCTAGGGAGGCGTTCGGGTGGCATCCTGACCAGATGCCCGAACCACCTCATCTGGCTCCTCTCGATGTGGAGGAGCAGCGGCTTTACGTTGAGCTCCTCCCGGATGGCAGAGCTTCTCACCCTATCTCTAAGGGAGAGACCTGGAAACTCATTTCGGCCGCTTGTACCCGTGATCTTATCCTTTCGGTCATGACCCAAAGCTCATGACCATAGGTGAGGATGGGAACGTAGATCGACCGGTAAATTGAGAGCTTTGCCTTCCGGCTCAGCTCCTTCTTCACCACAACGGATCGGTACAACGTCCGCATTACTGAAGACGCCGCACCGATCCGCCTGTCGATCTCACGATCCACTCTTCCCCCACTCGTGAACAAGACTCCTAGGTACTTGAACTCCTCCACTTGGGGCAGGGTCTCCTCCCCAACCCGGAGATGGCACTCCACCCTTTTCCGGGCGACTTTTAGACAGAAAAAAATCACGACTTTTTGACACTTACAAAAAAAAAATCTCTTTTTTTAACGCTTAGAAAAAAATCCAGACTTTTAGACAGAAAAAATCCTTTTTTTTTTTAAAAAAGAAAAAAATCTAGATTTTTTGGACTGAAAAAACCCAGATTTTTTGACAGGAAAAATCACGACATTTTGACAGAAAAAAATCCAGATTTTTTGACACTTAGAAAAAATCCCAAACTTTTGACATAAAAAAATCCGAATTTTTTCGAATTTACCCCAAAAAATTGTCTTTTTTTTTTAACGCTTTGAAAAAAATCCAGACTTTTAGACAGGAAACAAATCCAGACAGATGGACACTTGGAAAAAAAGCTCAACTTTTTGACAAAAAAAAATCCCAATTTTTCGACACTTAGAAAAAAAACGAACTTTTTGACAGAAAAAAATCCCAACTTTTTGACACCTACAAAAAAAAAATCAGTTTTTTTAACGCCTAGTAAAAAATCCTCACTTTTAGACAGAAAAAAATCCAGACTTTTTGACACTTATAAGAAATCTAAACTTTTTGACACTTACAAAAAAATACCGATTTTTGGACAGAAAAATCCAAACTTTTTGACACTTGGAAAAAATACAGACTTTTTGACAGAAAAAAAAATCCACGCTTTTTGACATTTACAAAAAATACAAACTTTTTGACACTTACAAAAAAATCCTGGTTTTTTGACACTTAGAAAAATCACAACTTTTTGCCAGAAAAAAATCCCGATTTTTGGACACTTAAAAAAATCCAGACATTAGAGATGTGAAAAAAATACAGATTTTTTTACAGGAAAAAAAATTCCCAATTTTTAGACAGAAAAAAATCAAGATTTTTTGACACTTAGAAAAAATCCCAACCTTTTGACAGAAAAAAATCCCGACTTTGACACTTACGGAAAAAAAAAACCTCGATTTTTTTTAACGCATAGAAAAATATCCAGACTTTTAGACGGGAAAAAACTCCAAACTTTTTGACAATTACAAAAAATCCAGACTTTTTGACAGAAAAAAATCCAGACAAATGGATACTTGGGAAAAAAATCTCAACTTTTTGACAAAAAAAACCTTTTTGACGCTTTGAAAAAAAACAAAACTTTTTGACAGAAAAAAATCCCCACTTTTTAACACTTACAAAAAAAAATCTCTATTTTTTCAACGCTTAGTAAAAAAATCCAGATTTTCAGACAAAAAAAAATCCAGACTTTTTGACACTCACAAAAAATCAAAACTTTTTGACACTTAAAAAAAAAATCCCGATTTTTTTGACAGAAAAGAAATCCAAATATATGGACACTTGGAAAAAAAATCTCAAATTTTTGACAGAAAAAAATCCAGACTTTGACAGGAGAAAAAAAAATCCAGGCTTTTTGACATTTACAAAAAATAAAAACTTTTTGACACTTACAAAAAATCCTGATTTTTTTAAACTTGGAAAAATCCCAACTTTTTGACAGGAAAAAAAAATCACGATTTTTGGACACTTGTAAAAAATCCAGATTTAGAGATGTGAAAAAAATCCAGATATTTTTACAGGAAAAAAATCCAGATTTTTTTTAAAAGAAAAAAATCTAGATTTTTTTGACGGAAAAAAAAATACATTTTTTGAGAGGAAAAATCACGACTTTTGGACGGAAAAAAAATCCAAACTTTTTGACAATTACAAAAAATCCAGACTTTTTGACAGAAAAAAATCCAGACAAATGGATACTTGGGAAAAAAATCTCAACTTTTTGACAAAAAAAACCTTTTTGACGCTTTGAAAAAAAACAAAACTTTTTGACAGAAAAAAATCCCCACTTTTTAACACTTACAAAAAAAAATCTCTATTTTTTCAACGCTTAGTAAAAAAATCCAGATTTTCAGACAAAAAAAAATCCAGACTTTTTGACACTCACAAAAAATCAAAACTTTTTGACACTTAAAAAAAAATCCCGATTTTTTTTGACAGAAAAGAAATCCAAATATATGGACACTTGGAAAAAAAATCTCAAATTTTTGACAGAAAAAAATCCAGACTTTGACAGGAGAAAAAAAAATCCAGGCTTTTTGACATTTACAAAAAATAAAAACTTTTTGACACTTACAAAAAATCCTGATTTTTTCAAACTTGGAAAAATCCCAACTTTTTGACAGGAAAAAAAAATCACGATTTTTGGACACTTGTAAAAAATCCAGATTTAGAGATGAGAAAAAAATCCAGATATTTTTACAGGAAAAAAATCCAGATTTTTTTTAAAAGAAAAAAATCTAGATTTTTTTGACGGAAAAAAAAATACATTTTTTGAGAGGAAAAATCACGACTTTTGGACGGAAAAAAAATCCAGAATTGTTGACACTTAGAGAAAACAACAACTTTACTTAAATAAATCTTTGTTTCTTACTGTACGCTGTGTTCGAGCCTGACTGCATTCTTGGAAGAACAAATCTGGCATCACCATGTCCAGCAAACGTTACAATATCAACCTCAAGTTGATATAGAGCAGGGGTCACAAACGCGGTGCCCGCGGGCACCAGGTAGCCCGTAAGGACCAGATGAGTCGCCCGCTGGCCTGTTCTAAAAATAGCTCAAGTAGCAGCACTTACCAGTGAGTTGCCTCTATTTTTTTAATTGTATTTATTTACTATCAAGCCGGTCTCGCTTTGGTCGACATTTTTAATTCTAAGAGAGACAAAACTCAAATAGAATTTGAAAATCCAAGAAAATATTTTAAAGACTTGGTCTTCACCTGTTTAAATACATTCTTTTATTTTTTTTTACTTTGCTTCATATAACTTTCAGAAAGACAATTTTAGAGAAAAAATACAACCTTAAAAATTATTTTAGGATTTTCAAACCCATATGCCTTTTTACCTTTTTAAATTCCTTCCTCTTCTTTCCTGACAATTTAAATTAATGTTCAAGTATTTTTATTTTTTATTGTAAAGAATAATAAATACATTTTAATTTAATTCTTCATTTTAGCTTCTGTTTTTTCGACAATATTTGTGGAATATTTCTAAAAACTTATGATTAAAATTAAAAAAAAAATATTCTGGCAAATCTTGAATCAAATTTAAATCTTATTTCAAAGTCTTTTGAATTTGTCTTTGTTCGAAATATAGCTTGGTCCAATGCGTTATATATTCTAACAAAGTGCAGATTGGATTTTAACCTATTTAAAACATGTCATCAAAATTCTAAAACGAATCTTAATCAGGAAAAATTACTAATGATGTTCCATAAATTATTTTTTTAATTTTTTCAAAAAGATTCAAATTAGCTACTTTTTCTCTTTTTTTTTTTTCCGGTTGAATTTTAAAGAGTCGAAATTGAAGATAAACTATGTGTCAAAATTCAATTTTCGTTTTTTTTCCTGTTTTTTCCTCTTTAAACCGTTCTTTGTTGTTTTTTTCATCATTTATTCTCTACAAAAAACTTTCCGTAAAAGGAAAAAAATGTACGACGGAATGACAGACATTTTTTGATATATATAGATTTATTTATTAAAGGTAAATTGAGCAAATTGGCTATTTCTGGCAATTTATTTAAGTGTGTATCAAACTGGTAGCCCTTCGCATTAATCAGTACCCAAGAAGTAGCTCTTGGTTTCAAAACGGTTGGTGACCCCTGATATAGAGATTTACTGTAAGCATGAAATAAAAATAATAACAATAATTTGACTTATTTTCAACCTTTTAGTGCAGGGGTAGGGAACCTATGGCTCTAGAGCCAGATGTGGCTCTTTTGATGACTGCACCTGGCTCTCAGATAAATCTTAGCTGACATTGCTTAACACGATAAGTAATGAATAATTCTGCTGGTAATTACAGTGTCAAAAATAACATTCAAAATATAAACATTCTCATGCATTTTCATCCATCCATCCGGTTCCTACCGCACCTGTTCAAGAAGTCGCATTAATGGTGTCTTATTTATTGTTGGTTAGCTTCAGAATAACAATGTTATTAAAAAGAATAAGAGACTTATTATACTTGAAAAAATGTTGGTCTTTCTTAAAAATGCACGCATATAGTTGAAATCAGTGTAAAAAAAAAAAAAAATTATATGGCTCTCGCGGAAATACTTTTAAAAATATTTGGCTTGTATGGCTCTCTCAGCCAAAAAGATTCCCGACCCCTGTTTTAGTGACTGAGACCCTCTATGCTCCCCAGGAGCCCTAAGGATAAAAACAAAACAAAAAAAAAAAACATATATTTTGTATGTATTGGCCCTGCGATGAGGTGGCGACTTGTCCAGGGTGTACCCTGCCTTCCGCCCGATTGTAGCTGAGATAGGCGCCAGCGCCCCCCATGACCCCAAAAGGGAATAAGCGGTAGAATATGGATGGATGGATGGATGGATATATTTTGTTATGGTTTGAAAATGAAAAATATCAAAACGGCCCCTGCATGCTTAAAGGGGAACATTATCACCAAACCTATGCAAGCGTCAATATATACCTTGATGTTGCAGAAAAAAGACCATGTATTTTTTTAACCGTTTTCCCAACTCTAAATGGGTGAATTTTGGCAAATTAAACGCCTTTCTGTTTATCGGTCTTTTAGCGATGACGTCAGAACGTGACGTCACCGAGGTAACACACCCGCCATATTCATTTTCACATTACAAACACCGGGTCTCAGCTCTGTTTATTCGACTATTTTTTGGAACCTTGGAGACATCATGCCTCGTCGGTGTGTTGTCGGAGGGTGTAACAACACTAACAGGGAGGGATTCAAGTTGCACCACTGGCAAGAAATCTGCCGCCAGACCCCCATTGAATGTACCAGAGTGTCTTCACATTTTACCGGCGATGCTAAGACAGACATGGCACAGAGATGTATGGATAACCTGCAGATGCATTTGCAACGATTAAGTCAACAAAATCACAAAGGTGAGTTTTATTGATGATGTTGACTTATGTGCTAATCAGAAATATTTGGTCACGGCATGACTGCCAGCTAATCGATGCTAACATGCTACGCTAATCGATGCTAACATGCTATTTACGCTAGCCGTATGTACATTTGAAACTAGATACCCACATTTAATGCAATACAAACACTTACCAAACGACGGATTTAAGTTGCTCCAGTGTCACAAAATGCGAAAGTCCTGATCGTTTGGTCCGCACATTTTACCGGCGATGCTAATAAGGCAGCCATGCTATGGGCCACTTCATTAGGTACACCCACGCTATGGCCGAATAGCGTCAATAGCTTCAATTTCTTCTTCAATTTCGTTTTCGCTATCCGCCTCCATACTCCGACCATCTGTTTCAATACATGCGTAATCTGTTGAATCGCTTAAGCCGCTGAAATCCGAGTCTAATGTCGCTATATGTTGCTGTGGTAACCGCCATGTTGTTTGTATTGGCAGCACTGTATGACGTCACAGGGAAATGGATATTCCGGAACCGGTAAAATTCTGAAAAAAAACTTCAAAAAATACAACAGGCCACTGGGATCTAATTTTTATTGTTTTTAACCCTTTTGAAATTGTGATAATGTTCCCCTTTCCGTGTGCGGCCCTCTGTGGAAAAAGTTTGGACACCCCTGGAGTACAGCAATATAAATGATTCCTATCTTATAACTGCTTTAACAGTGACTGTTTCCATGATCTGCGATGAGGTGGCGACTTGTCCAGGATGTACCCCCCTTCCGCCCAATTGTAGCTGAGATAGGCGCCAGCGCCCCCCACGACCCCGAAAGGGAATAAGCGGTAGAAAATGGATGGATGGATGGATGGATGTTTCCGTGATAAAAAAAACAATTTATAAGTCAGTTTATTAAACAGCTCAAGTTCCGGCTCCCTTCAAAGAACTATAAATCACATCTTTAGTTGCCATAGTAAGACATTTATTAACAATGCAATGTGTTATGTAATATACAAGTGCAAAAAGAAATGAACCACTGGCGACATAAAAAGAATAAAAGTGCGCAAATTCCATGAAATACCCTCACACGCAGATAGCATCCCACCTCTGTTACGGCTTTGACACAAACAGAGGCGGGATGGCGTTCTGTGTGAAAGTGTGTCACGTAATGACAGGACTACTCCTTTAACACCCAAAATCTCCCGCCCTTTTGTGTTGAAAGCAATTATTCAATAGCCAACACATCTTTTTTTTTTTTTACACTTTGCTAAATTCCCCAGACTGATGAAACTAATTATGCCGTTTTTTTTATTTTTATGTTGCACTAATTTTGTGGTATCTGTGTGCAAGAGGCCTTTGTGTGTGTGTAGGCCGGGTTTGTTTTGTCTTTAAACTGTCATCATAGTTGGTCAAAATTATAAATAATTAAGCATTGCTTAATTTGATGATTTGCTGGGAGGGATCACAAGAGGTTTGTGTGTCACATAGAAGTACAGTGGGGCAAGAAAGTATTTTGTCAGCCACCGATTGTGCAAGTTCTCCCACTTAAAATGATGAGAGAGGTCTGTAATTTTCATCATAGGTACACTTCAACTGTGAGAGACAGAATGTGGATAAAAAATCCAGGAATTCACATTGTAAGAATTTTAAAGAATTTATCTGTAAATTATGGTGGAAAATAAGTATTTGGTCAACCATTCAAAGCTCTCACTGATGGAAGGAGGTTTTGGCTCAAAATCTCACAATACATGGCCCCATTTATTCTTTCCTTAAAGGCCTACTGAAATGAGATTTTCTTATTCAAACGGGGATAGCAGGTCCATTCTATGTGTCATACTTGATCATTTCGCGATATTGCCATGTTTTTGCTGAAAGGATTTAGTAGAGAACATCGACGATAAAGTTCGCAACTTTTGCTGCTGATAAAAAAGCCTTGCCTGTACCGGAAGTAGCAGACGATGTGCGCGTGACGTCACGGGTTGTGGAGCTCCTCACATCTGAACATTGTTTATAATCATGGCCACCAGCAGCGAGAGCGATTCGGACCGAGAATGCGACGATTTCCCTAGTAATTTGAGCGAGGATGAAAGATTCGTGGATGAGGAAAGTGAGAGTGAAGGACTAGAAAAAAAAGACTATTCAGTGGGAGCGATTCAGATGTTATTAGACAAATTTACTAGGATAAATCTGGAAAATCCCTTATCTGCTTATTGTGTTACTAGTGTTTTAGTGAGATTATATGGTCGTACCTGTACAACCTGAAGGTCGGCCCCGCACCTTTCTTCAGCACCAGTCGACGGGTGGTGGCAATGCCCATCTCTGCCTTTCGCAAAGCGCCCTCTTCCAAACACGATCTTTCGAAATGATCACTGCATAATACACTGTACTTTGTGTGTGTGGTCGAGTCCAACCGTGTTGGCTTGACCGCTCTGTTTCATAGTAAAGCTTCACCGTCATATTTCGGGAATGTAAACAATGAAACACCGGCTGTGTTTGTGTTACTAAAGGCGGCCGCAACCCGCCGCTTCCCACCTACAGCTTTCTTCTTTGACGTCTCCATTATTCATTGAACAAATTGCAAAAGATTCAGCAACACAGACGTCCAGAATACTGTGGAATTATGCGATGAAAACAGACGACTTATAGCTGTAAACGGTGCTGGAAAAAAATGTCCTCTACACTGCGTGACGTTACGCGCACGCCTCATCATTCCGCGACGTGTTAGCAGGATACTTCCGCGCGAAATTTAAATTTGCAATTTAGTAAACTAACCCGGCCGTATTGGCATGTGTTGCAATGTTAATATTTCATCATTGATATATAAACTATCAGACTGCGTGGTCGGTAGTAGTGGGTTTTCAGTAGGCCTTTAACACGAATCAATCGTCCTTTCCCCTTAGCAGAAAAACAGCCCCAAAGCATGATGTTTCCACCCCCATGCTTCACAGTAGGTGTGGTGTTCTTGGGATGCAACTCAGTATTCTTCTTCCTCCAAACACGACGAGTTGAGTTTATACCAAAAAGTTCTATTTTGGTTTCATCTGACCACATGACATTCTCCCAATCCTCTGCTGTATCATCCATGTATCCATTTTGGTATAAACTCAACTCGTGGTGTTTGGAGGAAGAAGAATACTGAGTTGCATCCCAAGAACACCATACCTACTGTGAAGCATGGGGGTGGAAACATCATGCTTTGGGGCTGTTTTTCTGCTAAGGGGACAGGACGATCGATCCGTGTTAAGGAAAGAATGAATGGGGCCATGTATCGTGAGATTTTGAGCCAAAACTCCTTCCGTCAGTGAGAGCTTTGAATGGTTGACCAAATACTTATTTTTACAAATAAATTCTTTAAAATTCCTACAATGTGAATTCCTGGATTTTTTTTCCACATTCTGTCTCTCACAGTTGAAGTGTACCTATGATGAAAATTACAGACCTCTGTCATCATTTTAAGTGGGAGAACTTGCACAATCGGTGGCTGACTAAATACTTTTTTGCCCCACTTTATGATCAATAAGGGGAGTTCTAGGCTGACTCGCTCACACGGTGACTAATGTAATTGTAGTCCGCACACAAGAGCTTCTCAGTAAACAGGTCAGAGTGTGAAATGTGACTCTCTTGACCTCAAATTAGCAGACACAAAGACTGCGGATGTGAATTTTAGTCACTCCAGGTATTTGCACGTAATGCAGTAGAACACAATTTCATGAAGTGTTTGACACTTGACACAAAAAAAAAAAAACACGTTCATGCAAGCAAAACACCATCTAGGGCAGTGCTATTCAACTGGAGGACTAGGAGTGACATCATACGGGACCCCAAGTTCAGTTCAAAACTCGGGGGAGGGGGGGGGACAAACATATTTTGGGGAGAAAATTCCGAAAAACATGCGAGTGCTTCTGTTATAAAGTATTCACAGAGCTTCCGCATTTTATTATGTGACAGCTTTATTAGAAAATGGAATACATCTATTTTGTCCTCAAAATTCTACACACAATACCCCATTATGGCATCGTGAAAAGCTGTTTTTATTCAAACGGAGCGCCGTTGGTCGAGTGGCCGTGCCGGCAACTTGAGGGTTCCAGTTTCGATTCCCGCTTCCGCCATCCTAGTCACTGCCGTTGTGTCCTAGGGCAAGACACTTTGCCCACCTGCTCCCAGTGCCACCCACACTGGTTTAAATGTAACTTAGTGGGTTTCATTATGTAAAGCGCTTTGAGTCACAAGTTCACTTCATTTTTGTTATTGCACATTTATTATAAATAAAAAATAAATAAAAAATCACAGCCTTTGCTCAATACTTTGTTAATGCACCATTGGTAGCAATTACAGCCTTAAGTATTTTAATAAGATTATGATGCAACAAGCTTGGCACACCTATACCATATTGCCAAAAGTATTCGGCCACCTGCCTTGACTCACATATGAACTTGAAGTGCCATCCGATTCCTAACCCGTAGGGTTCAATATGATGTGGGTCCATCTTTTGCAGCTATTACAGCTTCAACTCTTCTGGGAAGGCTGTCCACAATGTTGCGGAGTGTGTTTATAGGAATTTTCCACCATTCTTCCAAAAGCGCATTGGTGAGGTCACACACTGTTTGTCAAGAAGGCCCGGCTCTTAGTCTCCGTTCTAATTCATCCCAAAGGTGGTTCAGGTCAGGACTCTGCGCAGGCCAGTCAAGTTCATCCACACCAGACTCTGGCTTCCATGTCTTTATGGACCTTGCTTAGTGCACTGGTGCACAATCATGTTGGAAGAGGAAGGGGCCCGCTCCAAGCTGTTCCCACAGGGTTGGGAGCATGGAATTGTCAAAAATGTTTTAGTATCCTGGAGCATTCAAAGTTCCTTTCACTGGAACTAAGGGGCGAAGCCCAACTCGTGTAAAACAACACCACACCATAATTCCTCTTTCACCAAATTTCACACTCGGCACAATGTAACGTTTTCCTGGAAACCTCCAAACCCAGACTCGTCCATCAGATTGCCAGATAGAAAAACGTGATTCATCACTCCAGAGAAGGCGTCTCCACTGCTGTAGAGTCCAGTGGCGACGTACTTTACACCACTGCATTCCAGGCTTCGCATTGGATTTGGTGATGTATGGCTTAGATGCAGCTGCCCAGCCATGGAAACCCATTCCACGAAGCTCTCTGCGTACTGTACGTGGGCTAATTGGAAGGTCACGTGAAGTTCGGCGCTCTGTAGCAACTGACTGTGCAGAAAGCCTTTGCACTGTGCACTCCAGCATCCGCTGGACCCTCTCCGTCAGTTTACGTGGCCTACCACTTCATGGCTGAGTTGCTGTTGTTCCCAAATTCTTCACTTTTCTTCTGATAAAGCCCCAAGTTGACTTGGGAATATTTAGAAGCGAGAACATTTCACGACTGGATTTGTTGCACAGGTGGCATCCTATGACAGTTCCACCCTGGAAATCACTGAATGTGGTTGAGTGGCCAGACGGAAGCCATTTCTAAGTAAAAAAGTTTGCCAAAATGCACCTAAATTCAACTAAATCCTCTGGTCTGATGAGACCAAGATTGAACTATTTGGTGTGAATGCCAGGCGTCATGTTTGGAGGAAACCAGGCACCGCTCATCACCAGGCCAATACCATCCCTACAGTGGTACATCCCATGGTTATGGAAGCACCATGCCAGGAAGGTGTAGACTAATCAGGATAGAGGGAAAGATGAATGCAGTAATGCACGGAGACATCCTGGATGAAAACCAACGCTTCTCATCCAACCTGATTAGGCCTGAGGGTTCGCTGCAAAGAGGAACGGGCAAAACTGCCCGAAGATAGGTGTGCCAAAGGTGCATCAACAAGGTATTGAGCTGTGAATACTTTATGTACATTGTCCTGGGCATGGGATCTTGGCTAACTAGGAGGTTAACCCCTTTACTACTGTTACCCCTGACTGCCCCCGAGCCAAGGATTAGGTGAAGACCTCAGCGGCGGAGCAAGCAGAAGACGGTAGATTTAAGAACTACCACAACGGCTGCGAAGGCGGAAGAAGGCTGCAGCAGAAAAGGGTCCCCAGTCGTCTTGGACTCCATGCCACTGGACCCTGACCCGGATTTGCCAAGGATCGTGTGGTGACTGTCCGTGCACCAGTCTACCCAGGTAAAACAAATTAACGCACAGGCTTCCTCCATAAAGGGATACACCCCTACCTGGAGGATCGTCATACTCATTCCAGTGACCGCCGATGTTTTGATTGCTTCTAGGTTTGTGTTTTTTTATACATTTGAAAAACAAACGTTGCCATTATGGGGTATTGTGTGTAGAATTTTGAGGACAACAATGAATTCATTGAATTTTTGAATGAGGCTTTGGAAAAAATTAGGTGCTCTGAATGCACCCCTTTAAGTTCTTTCCTTTTTGGCAGGTACACATTTTGTTGGTAGTGAAGTGAAGTGAATTATATTTATATAGCGCTTTTTCTCTAGTGACTCAAAGCGCTTTACATAGTGAAACCCAATATCTAAGTTACATTCAAACCAGTGTGGGTGGCACTGGGAGCAGGTGGGTAAAGTGTCTTGCCCAAGGAGACAACGGCAGTGACTAGGATGGCGGAAGCGGGAATCGAACCTGCAACCCTCAAGTTGCTGGCACGGCCACTCTACCAACCGAGCTAAACCGCCCCACCAATGTAATGTGATTACTGCAGCTTGTTTACGTCACATGCAGTCGGTACTCATTTGTCCAGCTCCTTTTAATTGTGTGAATGCTCCAAAGCACATGGTTTTCTACACCAAAATTCATCTATTTATTATTAAAACTTCTTCTTCTTGAGATTTTGCCGCGCTCTACCTTCCAAATTTTTCATCCCATTCAAACCGCTCCCACTTCAAACTGTTCAACCTATTCGGGAATCGCGGGCTTTTCCCTTGACAAATTCCAAAAATCCCCAGATTTCCCAGAATTCCAGGTTTTCCGTGACATATTTTTTCCCCCCATTCAAAATTAATTGGCCATTTTTTCAAATATTCACCATTTACACATTTTTCAACCTATTCGAACCATTCTACCTTCAACACATTCCACCATCCTGGAAATTCAAACTATAAATTTTCCAAGTTTAAAAAAAAAAATCCAAGATGTTCCAGATTTCCTGCTTACCAACCATTTTCCACATATTTCAACACATTTCAACCGTTAATTTTTCCAAATTTTTCAAATTCTGTAATACCATTTCTCAATTTAAGTTAAAGGCCTACAGAAATGAGATTTTCTTATTTAAACGGGGATAGCAGGTCCATTCTGTGTCATACTTGATAATTTCGCGATATTGCCATATTTTTGCTGAAAAGATTTAGTAGAGAATATCGACGATAAAGTTCGCAACTTTTGGTGCTGATAATAAAGCCTTGCCTGTACCGGAAGTAGCAGACGATGTGCGTGTGACGTCATGGGTTGTGGAACTCCTCACATCTGAACATTGTTTACAATAATGGCCACCAGTAGTGAAAGCAATTCGGACCGAGAAAGCGACGATTTCCCCATTAATTTGAGCGAGGATGAAAGATACGTGGATGAGGAAAGTGAGAGTGAAGGACGAGAAAAAAAAAAGACTAGAGGGCAGTGGGAGCGATTCAGATGTTATTAGACAAAATTACTAGGATAATTCTGGAAAATCCCTTATCTGCTTATTGTGTTACCAGTGTTTTAGTGAGATTATATGGTCGTACCTGTACAACCTGAAGGTCGGCCCCGCACCTTTCTTCAGCACCAGTCGACGGGTGGTGGCAATGCCCATCTCTGCCCTTCGCAAAAAAAACCCTCTTCGAAACACGATCTTTCGAAATGATCGCTGCATAATACACTGTACTTTGTGTGTGTGTGTGGTCCAATCCAACCGTGTTCGCTTGACCAATCTGTTCCATAGTAAAGCTTCACCGTCATCTTTCGGGAATGTAAACAATGAAACACCGGCTGTGTTTGTGTTGCTAAAGGCGGCCGCAATACACCGCTTCCCACTTACAGCTTTCTTCTTTGATGTGTCCATTGTTCATTGAACAAATTGCAAAATATTCAGCAACACAGATGTCCAGAATACTGGGGTATTTTGCGATGAAAACAGACGACTTAATATCTGGGAACGATGCTGGAACAAAATGTCCTCAACAATCCGTGACGTCACGCGCACGCGTCATCATACCGAGACGTTTCAGCAGGATATTTCGGCGCGAAATTTAAAATTGCAATTTAGTAAACTAAAAAGGCCGTATTGGCATGTGTTGCAATGTTAATATTTCATCATTGATATATAAACTATCAGACTGTGTGGTCGGTAGTAGTGGGTTTCAGTCGGCCATTAAAGTTAAGTTAAAGTACCAATGATTGTCACACCCACACACTAGATGTGGTGAAATGTGTTCCTCTTGTTCACCCCCTGGGAGGTGAGGGGAGCAGTGAGCAGCAGCTGTGGCCACGCCCGCGAATCATATTGGTGATTTAACCCCCAATTCCAACCCTTGATGCTGAGTGCCAAGCAGGGAGGTAATGGGTCCCATTTGTATAGTCTTTGGTATGACTCGGCCTGGGGTTTGAACTCACGACCTACCGATCTCAGGGCGGACACTCTAACCACAAGGCCATTGAGACACCTTGTGTCTTCAGCATTTCTCGACCGATTTGAAAAATTTCCAGACCAAACATTTCAACTCATTCAGACCCTTCAGGTGTTTTACCATTTTCACCAACATTCCCAACTTTTTGGGGAAATTCCCATTGATATCAATGGGACTTTCTTTAAAGTTCCACAATTCCCACATTTTTCAACTGATTCCAACTTCAAAATATTCAGCCTGTTCAGGAATTGTTTGCTCTACTTCAATAATTAAAATAAAAAAAATTCCAGGATTTCAGTTCAACTTCAGCATTGGAGCATTCACACGCTATTCCGTCAGGAATGACCTCATTTAGTTTTTCTATTTATTGTTCTTCAAAGTTCCATTTGAGGTCCTCTCTTTTTCATAATTTGGGCTACTCAATTGGTCGTCCATGAGTTCGGTTCCCTGCGATGAGGTGGCGACTTCTCCAGGGTGTACCCTGCCTTCCGCCCGGGTGTAGCTGAGATAGGCACCAGCGACCCCAAAGGGAATAAGCGGTAGGAAATGGATGGAGTTCAGTTCCAGAAAACTTGTAAGAGAGTCACATTTTTTGCCTTTTTTTCTTTCAAAGTAAGAGGGTGCTGTCATAGTGATAATTTTCAACTAGTTTTTTTGCAGAAGGTCCTTAAAAACAGCAGAGCGCCCCTGTAACTCTGACAAAATAGACCAAAATTAAATATCTACTGTAGTGGACGCTGGTTCTCTGTGATATGCAAAATAAGACTAACAGTGAAGGGAGAAAACAGGCCCTCTGGTGCTTGGATTTCTGGAAAAGTGGCCCCCCCGAAACAACTTAGTTGAATATTCCTGCTCTAGACCAGACCTGGGCAAATTAAAGCCCGTTAAGCTTTTCAATCTGGCCCGCCGGACATTCCCAAATCAGTTTTTTTTTTTAGATCTTTAAGATGGAAAGTGGAGCTGCCATTATGATGTGCAGTCATGTTTTCTAATGACCGCAAAGTATTTCAATGGTTGGAATCTGCACTTTTGGATGATATACCAGTTACTATCCATCCATCCATCTTCTTCCGCTTATCCGAGGTCGGGTCGCGGGGGCAGCAGCCTAAACAGGGAAACCCAAACTTCCCTCTCCCCGGCCACCTCATCCAGCTCCTCCCGAGGCGTTCCCAGACCAGCCGGGAGACATACAGTAGTCTTCCCAACGTGTCCTGGGTCTTCCCCTTGGCCTCCTACCGGTCGGATGTGCCCTAAATACCTCCCTAGGGAGGCGTTCGGGTGGCATCCTGACCAGATGACCGAACCACTTCATCTGATCCTCTCGATGTAGCGGAGCAGCGGCTTTACTTTGAGTTCCTCCCGGATGACAGAGCTTCTCACCCTATCTCTAAGGGAGAGCCCCGCCACTCGGCGGAGGAAACTCATTTCGGCCGCTTGTACCCGAGATCCTGTCTTTTCGGTCATGATCCAAAGCTCATGACCATAGGTGAGGATGGGAACGTAGATCGACCGGTAAATTGAGAGCTTTGCCTTCCGGCTCAGCTCCTTCTTCACCACAACGGATCGATACAGCGTCCGCATTACTGAAGACGCCGCCTGCCGATCTCACGATCCACTCTTCACTCACTCGTGAACAAGACTCCTAGGTACTTGAACTCCACTTGGGGCAGGGTCTCCTCCCACAACCCGGAGATGGCACTCCACCCTTTTCCGGGCGACAACCATGGACTCAGACTTGGAGGTGCTGATTATCATCCCAGTCGCTTCAGTTACTATGGTAATCTAATTGGTTACTATGGTCATCTAATTAGTTACTATGGTAATGTAAGTCACAGCAGCCCAGAAGAGGCACCAAGCAGTGTGGGTGGGAAGTGTTTCCACAGACGCAGAAGGAGATTTTCACATCAATTTGTACCCTTTGCGTTCATATTTCACTGTTTTTTGCATTTCACTTGCTTGTAAAATACAAACCCCGTTTCCATATGAGTTGGGAAATTGTGTTAGATGTAAATATAAACGGAATACAATGATTTGCAAATCATTTTCAACCCATATTCGGTTAAATATGCTACAAAAACAAGATATTTGATGTTCAAACCGATTAACATTTTTTTTTTGCAAATCATTAACTTTTGAATTTGATGCCAGCGACACGTGACAAAGAAGTTGGGGAAGGTGGCAATAAATACTGATAAAGTTGAGGAATGCTCATCAAACACTTATTTGCAACATCCCACAGGTGTGCAGGCTAATTGGGAACAGGTGGGTGCCATGATTGGGTATAAAAGCGGCTTCCATGAAATGTTAAGTAATTCACAAACAATGATGGGGTGATGCTCACCACTTTGTAAGCAAATTGTCGAACCGTTTTAGAACAACATTTCTCAACGAGCTCAACTTGCAAGGAATTTAGGGATTTTACCATCTACGGTCCGTAAAATCATCAAAAGGTTCAGAGAATCGGGAGAAATCACTGCACGTAAGCGATGATATTACGGACCTTTGATCCCCTCAGGCGGTACTGAACCAAAAACTGACAATGTGTAAAGGATATCACCACATGGGCTCAGGAACACTTCATAAAACCACTGTCAGTAACGACAGTTGGTCGCTACATCTGTAAGTGCAAGTTAAAACTCTACTATGCAAAGCCAAAGCCATTTGTCAGCAACACCCGCAAAACGCTACCCGGCTTCGCTGGGCCCCAGCTCATCTAAGATGGTCTGATGCAAAGTGTAAAAAAGTTATGTGGTCTGACGAGTCCATATTTCAAATCGTTCTTGGAAACTATGGAACAAAGAGGAAAAAAAACCATAGGCGCAAAGTTCAAAAGCCAGCATGTGTGATGGTATGGGGGTGTATTAGTGCCCGAGGCATGGGTAACTTACACATCTGTGAAGGCACCATTAATGCTGAAAGGTCCATACAGGTTTTGGACCAACATATGTTGTCATCCAAGCAACGTTATCATGGACGCCCCTGTTTATTTCAGCAGGAAAATGCCAAGCCACGTGTTACAACAGCGTGGCTTTGTAAAAAAAAAAGAGTGCGGGTACTTTCCTGGCCCGCTTGCAGTCCAGACCTGTCTCCCATCGAAAATGTGTGGTGCATTATGAAGCGTAAAATACGACAGCGGAGACACCGGGACTGTTTAACGACTGACGCTCTACATAAAACAAGAATGGGAAAGAATTCCACTTTCAAAGCTTCAACAATTACTTTCCTCAGTTCCAAACGTTAATTGAGTGTTGTTAAAAGAAAAGGTGATGTAACACAGTGGTGAACATGCCCTTTCCCAACTACTTTGGCACGTGTTAATCATTATTTGCAAAAAAAATAAAGTTTATTAGTTTGAACATCAAATATATTGTGTTTGTAGTGCATTAAACTGAATATGGGTTGAAAAAGATTTGCAAAACATTGTATTCCGTTTATATTTACATTTAACACAATTTCCCAACTCATATGGAAACAGGGTTTGTATGTCGATCGAAACGGGATGTGACATTCATATTTTGTCAATATTTAGTGTTTTATCCTTCATAGAAAAATGTAAAATTCCATTACGTTTTTTAAGGCGGTCTGTCATTACCTTTTTAGCATTTAATCAGACATTATTGTGAGGTTTTGTATTAGTGTTCCTAAAAATAGATATGCTGGCCCCCCAGACAAATTTTTTTCTCTAAATGTGGCCCCCGAGTCAAAATAATTGCCCAGGCCTGTTCTAGACTATATAGTGTCACACTGATCCAGAGAGGCTAATACACATTTCTATTGGCTCTCATCAGATTGTGCACTTAGTAAGTGCACTCACAGTTCAGTGTCCTCAATGCGCTCTGGGTCCTTAATGGTTTCCAGGCGTCTCTGGCAGGCGTCTAAGATCTTTTTCCTGGGTCCTAAAGGGATGTGGATGCTCTTGAGGTCGTGGTCGGAGCACAGCAGGAGCGCTTCCAGGTCAATCTTCTCCCTCCTGAAGATGGAGAAAAAGTCGCTCATGCCGTGCACGGCCAGGAAGACCTCCAACGGGCTGGTGTGGGCCTCGTCGTCGTCGTCCAGCCCTAACTCCACCTCCTCCCAGGGAAGCTCGTCCATGTTCCTCTCTTGCAGGCTGCGGGCGCTCCCGATGCTGTCCTCGTCCAGACTGCGGTGAGGGTGCAGCCGGCTGCGGAGACGCACCGTGTTGTCGGAACCGTCAGCTCCCTCCTGACCGTTCAGCTCGAACAACCCCCCGCTTACGTAGTTCCTGCGGAAGACCATGGTGCCCAGACCAGGACGGTTGAACAAGGAATCGTGTCCTGAGTCTGTGCTGACCTCTGACTGGTCCACGTAGTTCCCATGAAGGTCGGGCTCGCTGATGGCACGTGAAATGGCGTCGTCGTCTCTGGGGAACATGTCACGGACATTCCGCCGGCCGTATTCCTTGGAGTTGACGTAGGTGCCCGGTTTGATGAACATGACATCGTTGCCCAGCTGGAGTCCTGAGAGGGAACGTACGCTCTTCCTCCCCTCCTCGTAGATCTTAAAGCTCCCGTCTCCCTGTTTTCTCTTCTCCAGTTTCTTCTGGATTTTTGTTTTCCCTCGATTTGTGGCATGAAGGGTAGCCTGGCAGGGACACAGCAAGGACACATACTTCAGTGACAAACAATGAACAGTTTTTGGTCAGACTTTTGCTTCGTCGGTCAGTTTTTCTGTCTACGTCCATCTGTCTATTCGCCCTCCTGATCATTGTTCCTCAATCTCAGGGGTCGGCAACCTTTACCACTCAAAGAGCCATTTCGACCCGTTTCACAAAATGAGGAAGACAATGGGAGCCGCGACTATTCTCGCCAATATCTGCTGATGGTCACCCAGATGACAAGAATAAGGGCATGCTATGAAGCCATTGCCTTTAACACCTTCTACAACATGTACAAACTGCTTGCCGGTCCAGCAACATGTTGTGAGAGGCTTCCGCAGATGCACGCACACGACTGGAAGGCATACTGGGTGACACAGAGTACACTGACGGTTGTGATATAAACAACTTTAACACTCCTACTAATATGCGCCACATTGTGAACCCACACAAAAGAAGAATGACAAACACATTTCGGGAGAAAATCCTCACAGGAACACAACATAAACGCAACACAACAAATACCCAGAATCCTTTGCATCCATGACACTTCCTGACGATGTTATACACCCCGTGAGCACCAAACCCCGCCCACCTCAACCACGCATGGAGGGGGATTTGGGTCTCGCGGGGTGTTATAACATAGTCAGGATTTGTCATGGATGCAAAGGATTCTGGGTATTTGTTGTGTTGCGTTTATGTTGTGTTACTGTGAGGATTTTCTCCCGAAATGTGTTTGTCATTCTTCTTTTGTGTGGGTTCACAATGTGGCGCATATTAGTAGGAGTGTTAACGTTGTTTATATCAAAACCGTCAGTATACTCTGCGTCACCCAGTATGCCTTGCAATCTCATACATGCGCCGATAGAAGCAGCGAAATGCATGTGTCCGGTCGGCACGCAAATAGCATTCCGTGAATGGCGGGCACGATGACGTTCAAGAGGACGTTAAGAGTAATATCATCACAGCACGCCCTTAATATTGTAGTCCGAGTGAAAATTGGAGAACATTGACTCCGGGAGAGGCATTGAATTCTGGAATCTCCCCGCTACAATCTGGGGGGTCGGTGATTGTGCAGCTGAGCCGCATCAGAGTTGCCAAAGAGCCGCATGCGGCTCCGGAGCAGCGGGTTGCCGACCCCTGCGCTATCTGTTAGTTCAGGGGTCGGCAACCCGCGGCTCTGGAGCCGCATGTGGCTCTTTAGCGCCACCCTAAGGGCTCTCTGGAGCTTTTTGAAAAATATATGAAAAATGGAAATGATGAGGGGGAAAAAACATATTTTTTGTTTTAATTTGGTTTCTGTAGGACAGGGGTCGGCAACCCGCGGCTCTTTGACCACTCTGATGTGGTTCAGCCGCATGCTTACCGACCGCCCGGAGAAGTCCGGTAGATTTCCAAATTTTAGTGTCTCTATCAGAAATCTCCCGGGTAAACATTTTTAGATTTTCACTCAGACATCAACTTTGAGGGCGTGCCTTATGACAATGCCTCTAACACCCTTTCTACATGTCATCGCGCCAGGATTTTCACCATGCTACCTGCGTGGCGGCCGGCCGGTCACATTTTGCATGCGGCCTCTATCAGAACGCATACGGTACTGCAAGGCATACTTGCTCAACAGCCATACAGGTCACACTGAGGGTTGTGATACAAAAAACTTTAACACTCTTACTAATATGCGACACACTGCGAACCCAAACATATTTCGGGAGAACATCCGCACTATAACACAACATAAACACGACAGAACAAATACCCAGAATCCCATGTACATTATACACCCAGCTACTACCAACCCCGCCCAACTCAACCTACGCACAGATGGGTGGGGGGGAAGGGGGTCGGGTTGGTGATAGCTGTGTGTATAATGTACATGGGAGTCTGGGTATTTGTTCTGTCGTGTTTATGTTGTGTTACAGTGCGGATGTTTTCCTGAAATGTGTTTGTCATTCTTGTTTGGTGTGGGTTCACAGTGTGGCGCATATTAGTAAGAGTGTTAAAGTTGTTTAAACGGCCACCCTCAGTTTAACCTCTATGGCTGTTGAATAAGGATGCCTTGCAGTCTCTTACACGTGTCTGCAATAGCCTCGTCAAACAATTCTTTGGGCTGTCAAGCTATTTGTACAAGCTGTAGAGGGCGCTAGCAGTAGTGCCCTCATTATTTTTCATTGGGTGAACACCAGCGTACATTCGAGAAAATAGTTACTCTAAAATTCGGGGATCTCCCGGGAAAATTTGGAGGTTTGGCAGGTGTGACGCTGTCAAGCGGCATTCATATAAAACCCGCGGGCTGCATTAACATTACATTTTCATTTTAAGGTGCGGGGCCGTGTGTCTGAGACCCCTGGTTTATACATAGCACAAAGCAAAAAAACAAACCAAAACTGTATGCAGTATTATTTCATTATAAATTTCAAAAGAGTTATGTGGCTCCCATTGTTTTCTTTACTTTGTGAAACGGGTAAAAATGGCTCTTTGAGTGGTAAAAGTTGCCGACCCCTCTGTTAGTTGTTGATCTTTTTGCCTTGGCGTTCATTTATGAGTCCAGTCTACAGTCGTGGTCTAAAGTTTCCATAGACTTATAAAGAACATAATGTCATGAGTTTACAATAATTTCTACAACTCTTATTTTGTTGTGATAGAGTGATCGGAGCACATACTTGTTGGTCACAAAAAACATTCAGGAAGTTTGGTTCTTTTATGAATTTATTATGGGTCTACTGAAAATGTGAGCAAATCTGCTGGGTCAAAAGTATACATACAGCAATGTTGAAATTTGGTCACATGTCCCTTGGCAAGTTTCACTGCAAAAAGGTTCTTTTGGTAGCCATCCACAAGCTTCTGGTTGAATTTTTGACCACTCCTCTTGACAAAATTGGTGCAGTTCAGCTAAATTTGTTGGTTTTCTGACATGGACTTGTTTCTTCAGCGTTGTCCACACATTTTAAGTCAGGACTTTGGGAAGGCCATTCTAAAACCTTATTTGTAGCCTGATTTAGCCATTCCTTTACCACTTTTGACATGTGTTTGGGGTCATTGTCCTGTTGGAACACCCAACTTCACCCAGAACCCAAACTCCGGGCTGATGATTTTAGGTTGTCCTGAAGAATTTGGAGGTAATCCTCCTTTTTCATTGTCCCATTTACTCTCTGTAAAGCACCAGTTCCATTGGCAGCAAAACAGGCCCGGAGCATAATACTACCACCGCCATGCTTGACGGTAGAAATGGTGTTCCTGGGATTAAAGGCCTCACCTTTTCTCCTCCAAGCATATTGCTGGGTATTGTGGCCAACAGCTCAATTTTTTTATTTAATTTGACATCACATGGACAAAGATAAGAACTTCTGGAGGAAAGTTTTCTGGTCACATTTTCAGTAGACCCGTAATAAAAGAACCAAACTTCATGAATGTGTTTTGTTACAAACAAATATGTGCTCCAATCACTCTAACACAAAAAAATTGAGTTATAGAAATTATTGGAAACTCTCGACAGCCATGACATTATGTTCTTTACAAGTATATGTTAACTTTTGACCAAGACTGCATGACTTTACCGACTGCTTTCCTTTCTTTAGCTAAGTTTGTCTGTTTTTTGGTCGGTATACCTGTCTTGCTCTCAGAGCCCAAAAAAAGTCTGCGGGCTTTAGAGCGTTTTCTATTCGGACTCCAGTCCTCTGCAATGCCCAACCGGTTACAGTTAGAAATGCTACCTCTGTAGAAGCATTGAAGTCCCATCTTAAAACTCCTTTGTATACCCTACCCTTTAAATAGACCCCCCATTTAGACAGTTGATCTGCCGTCTGTTTTCCGCTCTGCCCCCTTCTCCTGAGTGGAGCGTTTTTTATGTGACCACAGATGTTGCGCTAGCTGTCCAAAGTCGGGACCTAGGGTGGACCACTCATCTGTGCATCAGTTGGGGACGACTCTGCGCTGCTGACTTGTCTCCATGAAATGATTAACCTGGACCCCGATTTATACAAGTTGAAAAACTTATTCGGGTGTTACCATTTAGTGGTAAATTGTACGGAATATGTACTGTACTGTGCAATCTACTAATAAAAGTATCAATCAATCAATCAATCAATGTTTACTTATATAGTCCTAAATCAGTAGTGTCTCAAAGGGCTGCACAAACCACAACACAAACCACTACGACATCCTCGATAGGCCCACATAAGGGCAAGGAAAAACTCACACCCAGTGGGACGTCGGTGACAATGATGACTATGAGAACCTTGGAGAGGAGGAAAGCAATGGATGTCGAGCGGGTCTAACATGATACTGTGAAAGTTCAATCCATAGTGGCTCCAACACAGCCGCGAGAGTCCAGTCCAAAGCGGATCCAACACAGCAGCGAGAGTCCCGTTCACAGCGGAGCCAGCAGGAAACCATCCCAAGCGGAGGCGGATCAGCAGCGCAGGGATGTCCCAAGCCGATACACAGGCAAGCGGTCCATCCTGGGTCCCGACTCTGGACAGCCAGTACGTCATCCATGGCCATCGGATCTGACCGGACCCCCCTCCACAAGGTAGAGTGGAACCCTCTCAATCAATCAATCAATCAATGTTTATTTATATAGCCCTAAATCACAAATGTCTCAAAGGACTGTACAAACCATTACGACTACGACATCCTCGGAAGAACCCACAAAAGGGCAAGGAAAACTCACACCCAGTGGGCAGGGAGAATTCACATCCAGTGGGACGCCAGTGACAATGCTGACTATGAGAAACCTTGGAGAGGACCTCAGATGTGGGCAACCCCCCCCCCCCCCCCCCCCCCCCAGGGCAGTGGTCCCCAACCTTTTTGTATCCGCGGACCGGTCAACGCTTA
This sequence comes from Nerophis ophidion, assembly GCF_033978795.1. NCBI lineage: Eukaryota > Metazoa > Chordata > Actinopteri > Syngnathiformes > Syngnathidae > Nerophis > Nerophis ophidion. The sequence continues at coordinate 15,380,514 of NC_084633.1, read as the reverse complement.
ATAATTTGTCCCGCGGCCCGGGGGAGGGGTGTCCTTTTTTTTTCTTTTTTCTTTTTTTCTTCTTTGTCATGAAAAAGGGAGATTTTTGTCATGAAAAAGGGAGTTTTTTGTGGTTTGTGCACTATTTGTAAGTGTATATTGTGTTTTTTATGTTGATTTTTTTTTTTTTTTTTTTTTATAAAAAAAATTTCTGCGGCCACGGCCCGGTGGTTGGGGACCACTGCTCTAGGGGACCGAAAGCAATGGATGTCGAGCGGGTCTAACATGATACTGTGAAAGTTCAATCCATAATGGATCCAACACAGCCGCGAGAGTCCAGTCTGAAGCGGATCTAACACCGCAGCGAGAGTCCCGTTCACAGCGGAGCCAGCAGGAAACCATCCCAAGCGGAGGCGGAACAGCAGCGCAGGGATGTCCCGAGCCGATACACAGGCAAGCGGTCCATCCTGGGTCCCGACTCTGGACAGCCAGTACGTCATCCATGGCCATCGGATCTGACCGGACCCCCTCCACAAGGTAGAGTGGAACCCTCTCAATCAATCAATCAATGTTTATTTATATAGCCCCAAATCACAAATGTCTCAAAGGACTGCACAAATCATTACGACTACAACATCCTCGGAAGAACCCACAAAAGGGCAAGGAAAACTCACACCCAGTGGGCAGGGAGAATTCACATCCAGTGGGACGCCAGTGACAATGCTGACTATGAGAAACCTTGGAGAGGACCTCAGATGTGGGCAACATTCCCCCCCCCCTCTAGGGCAGTGGTCCCCAACCTTTTTGTATCCGCGGACCGGTCAACGCTTAATAATTTGTCCCGGGGGGGGTGTCTTTTTTTTTTCCTTTTTTTTTTCTTTCTTCTTTGTCATGAAAAAGGGAGTTTTTTGTGGTTTGTGCACTATTTGTAAGTGTATATTGTGTTTTTTATGTTGATTTTTTTTCTTTTTTTTTTTTAATAAAAAAATTCTTCTGCGGCCCGGTACCAATCGGGCCACGGCCCGGTGGTTGGGGACCACTGCTCTAGGGGAACAAAAGCAATGGATGTCGAGCGGGTCTAACATGATACTGTGAAAGTTCAATCCATAATGGATCCAACACAGCCGCGAGAGTCCAGTCCAAAGCGGATCCAACACAGCAGCGAGAGTCCCGATCACAGCGGATCCAGCAGGAAACCATCCCAAGCGGAGGCGGATCAGCAGCGCAGGGATGTCCCCAGCCGATACACAGGCAAGCGGTCCATCCTGGGTCCCGACTCTGGACAGCCAGTACATCATCCATGGCCATCGGATCTGACCGGACCCCCTCCACAAGGTAGAGTGGAACCCTCTCAATCAATCAATCAATGTTTATTTATAAAGCCCTAAATCACAAATGTCTCAAAGGACTGCACAAACCATTACGACTACGACATCCTCGGAAGAACCCACAAAAGGGCAAGGAAAACTCACACCCAGTGGGCAGGGAGAATTCACATCCAGTGGGACGCCAGTGACAATGCTGAATATGAGAAACCTTGGAGAGGACCTCAGATGTGGGCAACCCCCCCCCCCCCCCCCTCTAGGGCAGTGGTCCCCAACCTTTTTGTATCCGAGGCACGGTCAACGCTTAATAATTTGTCCCGGGGGGTGTCTTTTTTTTTTCTTCTTTGTCATGAAAAAGGGAGTTTTTTGTGGTTTGTGCACTATTTGTAAGTGTATATTGTGTTTTTTATGTTGATTTTTTTTTTTTTTTTTTTTAATAAAAAATTCTTCTGCGGCCCGGTACCAATCGGGCCACGGCCCGGTGGTTGGGGACCACTGCTCTAGGGGACCGAAAGCAATGGATGTCGAGCGGGTCTAACATGATACTGTGAAAGTTCAATTCATAATGGATCCAACACAGCCGCGAGAGTCCAGTCCAAAGCGGATCCAACACAGCAGCGAGAGTCCCGTTCACAGCGGAGCCAGCAGGAAACCATCCCAAGCGGAGGCGGATCAGCAGCGCAGGGATGTCCCAAGCCGATACACAGGCGAGCGGTCCATCCTGGGTCCCGACTCTGGACAGCCAGTACGTCATCCATGGTCATCGGATCACAAGGTAGAGTGGAACCCTCTCAATCAATCAATCAATGTTTATTTATATAGCCCTAAATCACAAATGTCTCAAAGGACTGCACAAATCATTACGACTACGACATCCTCGGAAGAACCCACAAAAGGGCAAGGAAAACTCACACCCAGTGGGCAGGGAGAATTCACATCCAGTGGGACGCCAGTGACAATGCTGACTATGAGAAACCTTGGAGAGGACCTCAGATGTGGGCAACCCCCCCCCTCTAGGGCAGTGGTCCCCAACCTTTTTGTATCCGAGGACCGGTCAACGCTTAATAATTTGTCCCGGGGGGGTGTCTTTTTTTTTCTTTTTTTTTTCTTTCTTCTTTGTCATGAAAAAGGGACATTTTTGTCATGAAAAAGGGAGTTTTTTGTGGTTTGTGCACTATTTGTAAGTGTATATTGTGTTTTTTATGTTGATTTTTTATTTTTTTATTTTTTTTTAAATAAAAAATTCTTCTGCGGCCCGGTACCAATCGGGCCACGGCCCGGTGGTTGGGGACCACTGCTCCAGGGGACCGAAAGCAATGGATGTCGAGCGGGTCTAACATGATACTGTGAAAGTTCAATCCATAGTGGCTCCAACACAGCCGCGAGAGTTCAGTTCAAAGCGGATCCAAGACAGCAGCGAGAGTCTCCTGGCCCCACTATGAACTGGACTCTCACACTATTAACTAGATCCACTCAACGTCCATTGCGCCCGTCGCCCACGGGGGAGCGTCTCCACATTTGCGGTCTCCTTGTAACCCCTTTTGGGTTGAGATTTTTCTTGCCCTGATGTGGGATCTGAGGATGTCGTTGTGGCTTGTGCAGCCCTTTGAGACACTTGTGATTAAGGGCTATATAAATAAGCTTTGACTGATTGATTGATTGGATTCTGTCTGTTCCTCCTCTGTCTGTCTGTTTTTCCATTAATCAGTCGGTTGGTTTGTCCATCAGATAATTTGTTGTCTTTATAACTATCTGCCTTTTTTGTCTCTCTGGCCGTCTGGCGTCACTGCATTGGTCAGATTATTTGTCCGCCCAAACAGTTTGAGAACAACATTTCTCAACGAGCTATTGCAAGGAATTTTTGGGATTTCACCATCTACGGTCTGTTATATCATCAAAAGTCTCAGAGAATCTGGAGAAATCACTGCACACAACATTGAATGCCCCGTGACCTTGGATCTCTCAGGGGGTACGGTATAAAAAAAAAAAAAACGACATCAGTGTGTAAAGAATATCACCACATGGGCTCAGGAACACTTCAGAAAACTGTCTGTAACTACAGTTCGTCGCTACATCTGTAAGTGCAAGTCAAAAGTCTACTGTGCAAAGCGAAAGCCATTTATCAACAACACCCAGAAATGCCGCCGGCTTTGCTGGGCCTGAGCTCATCTAAGATTGACTGATGCAAAGTAAAAAATGGTTCTGTGGTCTGACGTTCAGTCGGTCTTTCTAGCTCTCAATTTGCCTCTTGGCCAGCCCTTCGTCAAATATTCAGAGTGGTAAACAACCTGTGAATATGGCACACTAGCGGCGGCTGCATTGAGGTTGTGCAGCTTGTGGCTAACAGAGCCGCTGCTGTAACTGGAAAAGCTCATGACGTCCGACAAGGACGCTTCGGGCGCCTCCTTTTGGAACTTCCTCTCCATGCGCTTGTGGTGCTTCTTCTGCATCTTGGCGCACTCTTTGATGCGTCGCTCGGCCTCTCGGAACGCCCTGTCTTTCAGCTTGTTGACCAGCTTGGGGTTGAGGCCCGTTTGCTTGGCGGCGATGGAGTCCAGGTAGCGGACGCAGTCCATATGGTTCTTGGTGGCGGCCATGTCCAGCGGCGTGTGGTAGTCGTTGTCCAGGCACCATATGTTGGCGCCGAACGACACCAAGAAGAAAAGGCAGTTGTGGTGACCGTTGGCGGCGGCCAGGTGGAGCGGCGTGTTGCCCCATATGTCGCACTTGTCTGGGTTCCCTCTGTGGAACACAACAACTTGATTAGATGACTTTTCCTTGAAAATACTACAAAACCACTGAAGTTGGCACGTTGTGTAAATTGTAAATGAAAACAGAATACAGTGACTTGCAAATCCTTTTCAACCTATTTTCAACTGAATAGACTGCAAAGAAAAGATACTTCACACTCGAACTGGAAAACTTTATTTTTTGCAAATATTAGCTCATTTGGAATTTGATGCCTGCGACATGTTTCGAAAAAGTTAGCTCAAGTGGCAAAAATAACTGAGAAAGTTGAGGAATGCTCATCAAACACTTATTTGGAAAATCCCACAGGTGCGCAGACTAATTGGGAACAGGAGGGTGCAATGTTTGGGTATAAAATCAGCTTCCGTGAAATGCTCAGCCATTCACAAACAAGGATGGGGCGAGGGTCACCACTTTCTGAACAAATGGGGCGGCATGGCGTAGTGGGTAGAGCGGCCGAGCCAGAAACCTGAGGGTTGCAGGTTCGCTTCCCACCTATTGACATCAAAGTCGCTGCCATGAATTGATTAACGTGGACCCCGACTTAAACAAGTTGAAAAACTTATTCGGGTGTTACCATTTAGTGGTCAATTGTACGGAATATGTACTGTACTGTGCAATCTACTAATAAAAGAATCAATCAATCAATCAATGCCGTTGTGTCCTTGGGCAGGACACTTCACCCTTTGCCCCCGGTGCGGCCCACACTGGTGAATGAATGATTGGTGGTGGTCGGAGGGGCCGTAGGCGCAAACTGGCAGCCACGCTTCCGTCAGTCTACCCCAGGGCAGCTGTGGCTACAGATGTAGCTTACCACCACCAGGTGTGAATGAATGATGGGTTCCCACTTCTCTGTGAGCGCTTTGAGTATCTAACAATAGAAAAGCGCGATATAAATCTAATCCATCAAATTGTCAAACAGTTTGAGAACAACATTTCTCAACGAGCTATTGCAAGGAATTTTTGGGATTTCAACATCTACGGTCTATTATATCATCAAAAGTCTCAGAGAATCTGGAGAAATCACTGCACATAACATTGAATGCCCCGTGACCTTGGATCTCTCAGGGGGTACGGTATAAAAAAAAAAAAACGACATCAGTGTGTAAAGAATATCACCACATGGGCTCAGGAACACTTCAGAAAACTGTCTGTAACTACAGTTCGTCGCTACATCTGTAAGTGTAAGTCAAAAGTCTACTGTGCAAAGCGAAAGCCATTTATCAACAACACCCAGGGCCTGAGCTCATCTAAGATTGACTGATGCAAAGTAAAAAATGGTTCTGTGGTCTGACGAGTCCACATTTCAAATTGTTTTGGGAAACTGTGGATGTGGTGTCCTCCAGAACAAAGTGGAAAATAACCATCTGGATTGTTCTAGGCGCAAAGTTTAAAAGCCAGCATCTGTGATGGTATGGGGGTGTATTAGTGCCCAAGGCAAGGGTAACTTACACATCTGTGAAGGCACCATTAATGCTGAAAGGTACATACAGGTTTTGGAGCAACCTATGTTGCCATCCAAGCAACGTTATCATGGACGCCCCTGCTTATTTCAGCAAGGAAATGCCAAGCTACGTGTTACAACAGCGTGGCTTCGTAATAGAAGAGTGCGGGTACTAGACTAGCCTTCCTGTAGTCCAGACCTGTCTCCCATTGAAAATGTGTGGCGCATTATGAAGCCTAAAATACCACAGCGGAGACCCCGGACTGTTGAACAACTTAAGCTTATACATCGAGCAAGAATGGGAAATAATTCCACCTGAAAAGCTTAAAAAATTGGTCTCCTCAGTTCCCAAATGTTAACAAGGTGTTTTTAAAAGGAAAGGCCATGTAACACAGTGGTAAAAATGGCCTTGTCCAAGCTTTTTTACAATTTGTTGCTGCCATTAAATTCTAAGTTAATGATTATTTGCAAGAAATAATTACGTTTCGCAGTTTGAACATGAAATATCTTGCACAGTACGGTACATTGCTTTTTATCAGCACCCAAATGTGGTTTACTGATCTAAACTCTACAATGCAAAATGAAATTTACTGTATACTAACTAAAATAAGCAGTTCTCTTAATTAGTTCATAAATCTAGAGTCGGTCTTCAGGCAGCTAAAGTAGCAAAATCACCGTGTTGCTGTTGTTGACCAGTACACAAGAACGTGCCGTCAGTCCACAACACACCTTGGTGTGGCCTCCATGAGAGTCGGGCTGTAATTTGACCTCAGGCTTGTCGCCGCTGCTTCTTTGCTGCCTAGCTCAGGTTTCAGGCGAGGGCTGGGATGGTTTCAGCTGGCTGGCACCGCATAATTGTGAATCGGCGAATGATGTCACGCCACATTCCTCTAATCAGGATTGGTTGGACAATGTAGAGGAGCATATGTGGGGATCTTTCATTGTGTGGTACATTCAGCTATGTATCAATCTAAAGTAAGTGCTACCAGGTACTAGGAATTGTTCATTGTGTGGTACATTCAGCCATATATCAATCTAAAGTAGGTACTACCAGGTACTAGAGATCTTTCATTGTGTGGTACATTCGGCTAAATATCAATCTAAAGTAGGTGCTACCAGGTACTAGGGATCGTTCATTGTGTTGTACATTCAGCTATATATCAATCTAAAATAGGTGCTACCAGGTACTAGGGATCTTTCATTGTGTGGTGCATTCAGCTAAATACCAATAGGTGCTACCAGGTACTAGGGATTTTCAAAAGGGGCCTAAAATCCATATTGCGGTAACCTCTTGCTATATATATATATATATATATATATATATATATATATATATATATATGTGTGTATATGTATATGTGTGTATATGTATGTATATGTATATGTGTGTATATGTATGTATGTATGTATATGTGTGTGTATATATATATATATGTATATGTGTGTATATATATGTATATGTGTGTGTATATGTATATATATATGTATATGTGTGTATATATATGTATATGTGTGTATATATATGTATATGTGTGTATATATATGTATATGTGTATGTATATGTGTATATATGTATATGTGTATATATATATGTATGTGTATGTATATGTGTATATATGTATATGTGTATATATATGTGTATGTGTATATATATGTATATGTGTATATATATATGTATGTGTATGTATATGTGTATATATTTGTATGTGTATATATATGTGTATATATAGATGTGTGTAAGTGATGTGCGTGCAAGTGATGTGCACGCCTGCTTTCTGAGGGATCGCTTGTGCACGCCAGTTTTCCGAGACTCTGTATTTAGTTAGCGCAGGCAGCATGAAGCAGGGCTTTTATTGTGAAGATAGGAAATGTGCAGTCGGCCTTTAGAGTTTTGACGGAAGGTACGGCGCGAGAGTCTGTTGAAATAAAAAGTGTTTCTCGCCTTCCTCTCGGTCATATTTTAATAATAATGATCTTGCAGCAGCCAGCGTCATCTCACAAGACCCTCTGGTACCGTGAATGTTATTTAAGTGACGTCTTGGTGAAGATTGATGATCACTAATTTTTAGGTCTATTTTTTTTAAAAGCCTGGCTGGAGATCGACTGACACACCCCCCGCGGTCGACTGGTAGCTCGCGATCGACGTAATGGGCACCCCTGCTCTAGATCAACATTACAAAAAAAATGGAAAAAACACAAAATATGCAATATTTTCACCCAATAACTTTTTTAGGTGGAATATTTGAGATTATATAATAATTGGAGCCTTAATTTTGGATTTTGATTCATTATTATTTTTTGAGCAATGACACTTAAAAACAAATCACACTAAAATAATTGGGGATCCAAAAGTGTCCTACTTATTAAAATGTTAAAAAATAAATTATAAATTTTTTTACTGTTTACTGTTAGCACAATAATCTCGAGATCAACTTCAGATATGTCCGTCAATGTTGTTTATGTTTTGTTTGTTATTTAGGCCCTTCTTTTAAAAAAAACAGCTCAGTTTTTTATATGGCAAAACACAAAATATGCAACATTTTCCACAAAATATTTCAATGTGGAATATTTAATGTGACATGATCAAAGCCTGGAATAGGTCAATAATTCAAAATGACATTGATTTTGATTCATTATTATTTTTTAAAGAAAGAAACAGCCTGCATGGCAGCTTTGTGTTATAAGAGTAAGCATTGCAACAATTTGTTACATTTCACCTGTTTGCTCTTTTATACCACTTTTTATGTTTGATATTTTTTTCAATTGTATTCTTAAAATGTGTCGTTAAAAAATGATCCGCGGGCCGCAAATTGCCCCCGGGCCGCACTTTGGACACCCCCGATATAAACAATGTCCTCTGGCCTCCACAAGGTTATTACCAAGGATTGCATAAACATGCTATAAACTAATGTCAACAGGGGTGCTGCCGTTATCTTTGTTCTGTTTTTATTCAAAGTTATTTATGGCGTTCCCAGCTCCGAGAGTATATGTCACAACACGGGGATAGCTTCACATGTTGTAATTTACTAAATTTATTTAGTCTGTGTATTTGCACACCTTGCTTGTTCTTTATCGTATTATGGGGATGTTAACTCTCTTTGGCAGGCATGTTTGCAGAGGACGGCATCTTCCCCATGAAATTGTCTTCATTATCGTCCAATGGCAGCCAGTTATGGTTAATAATAGTACCCGGTGTCAATCACAAGGATGTTATCATTAGAGGAATACTATGTCCTCGGCACTAAAGGCTCTTGTTTGCACTCATTCTGTGGGAAGTAGCGGATTTCGAAGAGTATCTGGCCAGGATAACGCACCCCATCATACTAAATTGTATTCACAGCTACTCTGATTAAAATATTTAGGGCCTGATCTACTAGGATCCAAATAACAAGTGCTAATAGCCTGTGCAAACTATGAAATGTACTATAAGTGTTCTACTTAGACTGCGTGTACTTAAGACTTAGACTTTTATTGACATTCAAATTTTAACTTTACAGTATAGATAAGAACGAAATTTTGTTGCATTAGCTCATGGTAGTGCAAGATTAAAAAAAAGCAATAAGGTGCAGATATAAATAAATAGATTTCTGTACAGATAAATATATTGCACTTCTGCACATGCATCCATGTTTATGGATGTGTGTTATATTGTCTTTGGAGTCCAGCCAAGTTAATCAATTTTTTTGATTATTAGGATGCGTTCAAGAGTGTACGATTGATAACACGTGCAAAAGTGGTGCAGATCGCCGTATTTAAAGGGGAACATTATCACAATTTCAAAAGGGTTAAAAACAATAAAAATCAGTTCCCAGTGGCTTGTTGTATTTTTTTTCAAAATTTTACCGGTCCCCGAATATCCCTAAAAAGCTTTAAAGTGCTTGATTTTCGCTATTTGCGATGCGACTATCCATTTCCCTGTGACGTCATACAGTGCTGCCAATGTAAACAAACAATGGCAGATACCACAGCAAGATATAGCGACATTAGCTCGGATTCAGACTCGGATTTCAGCGACTTAAGCGATTTAACAGATTACGCATGTATTGAAACGGATGGTTGGAGTATGAAAGTATTGAAGAAGAAACTGAAGCTATTGAGTGAATAGCTATTGACGCTATTCATAGCCATTGCATGGCCGAATAGCTGCGTTAGCATCGCCGGTAAAATGTGTGGACCAAACGATCAGGACTTTCGCATCTCGTGACACTGGAGCAACTTAAATCCTTCGATTGGTAAGTGTTTGTTTCGCATTAAATGTGTGTGGAAGGAAACGTGATATAGTTGCAAATGCATCTGCAGGTTATCCATACATCTCTGTGCCATGTCTGCTTTAGCACCGCCGGAAAATAAAATGATAGCATCGCTTAGCGTAGCATGTTAGCATCGATTAGCTGGCAGTCAACATCAACAAAACTCACCTTTGTGAATTCGTTGACTGTATCGTTGCAAATGCATCTGCAGGTTGTCCATACATCTCTGTGCCATGTCTGCTTTAGCACCGCCGGTAAATAGCATGTTAGCGTCGATTAGCGTAGCATGTTAGCATCGATTAGCTGGCAGTCAAGCCGCCACCAAATATGTCTGATTAGCACATAAGTCAACATCAACAAAACTCACCTTTGTGATTTCGTTGACTTTATCGTTGCAAATGCATCTGCAGGTTATCCATACATCTCTGTGCCATGTCTGTCATCGCCGGTAAAATGTGGAGACACTTTGGTACATTCAATGGGGGTCTGGCGGCAGACACTTTGGCATCTTCGGCCCAGTGGTGCAACTTGAATCCCTCCCTGTTAGTGTTGTTACACCCCCCGACAACACATCGAGGCATGATGTCTCCAAAGTTCCAAAAAATAGTCGAAAAAACGCAAAATAACAGAGCTGAGACCCGGTGTTTGTAACGTGAAAATGAAAATGGCGGCTGTATTACCTCGGAGACGTCACGTTCTGACGTCATCGCTAAAAGACCGATAATCAGAAAGGCGTTTAATTTGCCAAAATTCACCCATTTAGAGTTCGGAAATCGGTTAAAAAAATACATGGTCTTTTTTTCTGCAACATCAATTTATATATTGACGCTTGCATAGGTTTAGTGATAATGTTCCCCTTTAATGGGTCGGTTTTGACCCATGTCTTAAATCATCTGTAAAATACCCTTAAAAACAAATCTATCATCCAATTTGTTTCTCATCTTTTGGTTACCTTATTAGGCTTCCTTATCCATGGAAAAAATTGTTTTTAATATTTTTGGTGTGGGCCATTGGGCCTTTTTTTTGTAAGTATACCCATCGATTTCAATTAAATAAATGATAAAATGAACCACAAGAGAATCGTATGAATAAATAAAAGGTTGTTGTGTTACCTGACTATAACTAAGAGGTATTAGAACACATCTCTTTTATTTTAATAATTTTATACTGAATTGACCTCAAATGTCTGGACATTTGTTTTTGTACTGGATTACAAGGTCAAATGAGAATCCCCTAAAGCTCGCATGATTGGTAGAGGAGCTGGCTGTCAGTGTGTTCAGTTTTGGCTCTAATTATTGCTTGATAATCTTATTTTTATAACTGGGTCGAAGCTGAACTTAACAACACCAAGGTCATAATTTCAACCAGAGCATTTTATAATTTCGTGGGGAAAAAAAAAAGAAGTTGTATTTTTGTTGGAATAGAGGTTCCTGACGAAGTCAAAAAGCCTTGATGCAAACAAATACATTTATGTAGTTCTTTTATGCATTTAAAAACTAAAACGGGTCGGTGCCGACCCTAACACAAGACGTAGGTTAAGTGATAATTTTGCATGTACTATACTGGCTGTCCCATGCAGACAGTCCTCATATGCTCCAAAATGTACAGTTTCGTTATATTCTGGAATAGGCAGCATATATAGTATGAACCACCTTTTCTGGGTGATATAGAAGTGCGAGGTACACAACAGAACCTATTTTTTTCGGAGCCCCGGTGAGTAAGTCGAAATCACTCCAAATGCAAGAAAGTGCATATTGCAATAAGTTTTTTAATATAGTAGATATAATAATAATAAGTTAAAGTTAAAGTACCAATAATTGTCACACACACACTTGGTGTGGCGAAATTATTCTCTGCATTTGACCCATCACCCTTGATCACCCTTTGGGAGGTGAGGGGAGCAGTGAGCAGCACCGGTGGCTGCGCTCAGGAATCTTTTTTGGTGATTTAACCCCCAATTCCAACCCTTGATGCTGAGTGCCATGCAGGGAGGTAATGGATCCCATTTTTATAGTCTATGGCAGGGGTCGGGAACCTTTTTGGCTGAGAGAGCAATACAAGCCAAATATTTATAAAAGTATTTCCGTGAGAGCCATATATATATATTTTTTCTAACACTGAATACAACTACATGCGTGCATTTTAAGAAAGATCAACATTTTTAGAGTATAATACGTCTCTTATTCTTTTTAATAACATTTTTATTCAGAGGCTAACCAAAAATAAATAAAATACTTCTTACCATTATTCTGACTTCTTGAACAGGTGCGGTAGAAACCGGATAGATGGATGAAAATGCATGAGAATGGTTTGTATTTTTAACATTATTTTTGATTACCAGCTGAATTATTCATTACTTATCATGTTAAGCAATGTCAGCTAAGATTTATCTGAGAGCCAGATGCAGTCATCAAAAGAGCCAGATCTGGCTCTAGAGCCATAGGTTCCCTTCCCCTGGTCTATGGTATGACTCTGTCAGGCTTTCCTCTGACAGTTTGTTTGTGTTTTAGTTTTTTTCCTCTGCATTTGTCTGTTTCCTCTGTGTTTAGTATTTCCTGTTTTTAGTTCCTGTCAGCGCTCTTATTTTGTCAGCTTCCCGTTTGTCTCCCTGTGTGCTGTTTTCCCTCAGCTGCGGCTGATTGGCACCTTGCCACACCTGTGGTCAATCAGCCCGCTCCAAGATTACCTGCTTTGTTCCTCCAGTCATCCATCCATCCATCCATCATCGAGGTCGGGTCGCGGGGGCAGCAGCCTAAGCAGGGAAGCCCAGACTTCCCTATCTCCAGCCACTTCGTCTAGCTCCCAGGCGTTCCCAGGCCAGCCGGGAGACGTAGTCTTCCCAACGTGTCCTGGGTCTTCCCCGTGGCCTCCTACCAGCTGGACGTGCCCTAAACACATCCCTAGGGAGGCGTTCGGGTGGCATCCTGACCAGATGCCCAAACCACCTCATCTGGCTCCTCTCGATGTGGAGGAGCAGCGGCTTTACGTTGAGCTCCTCCCGGATGGCAGAGCTTCTCACCCTATCTCTAAGGGAGAGCCCCGCCACCCGGCGGAGGAAACTCATTTCGGCCGCTTGTACCCGTGATCTTATCGTTTCGGTCATGACCCAAAGCTCATGACCATAGGTGAGGATGGGAACGTAGATCGACCGGTAAATTGAGAGCTTTGCCTTCCGGCTCAGCTCCTTCTTTACCACAACGGATCAGTACAATGTCCGCATTACTGAAGACGCCGCACCGATCCGCCTGTCGATCTCACGATCCACTCTTCCCCCACTCGTGAACAAGACTCCTAGGTACTTGAACTCCTCCACTTGGGGCAGTCAGTGCAGTCAGTACTGGATTATTGTATTGTCACTCCTGTCGTGTTGTTTCATGTCATTGCAGCGTAGCGGTAAGCTATCTTTCGGTATCTGTTTGTAGCTTACTGTCTTTTGATCCCGGCTTGTGTTTTATTTTTCATTATAGAAGTACGACTTCTGTTCGCCTGTCCGCTACCCGCTAGCTTCCACGCTAAGCTCCTGTTCGTTATTTTCTAGCTCCTATGCTAGCTCCTTTTGTTTGTTATCCGCCCACGTGCGTGCTTTTTGTTTGTTTTTGTTTAGTTTTAAGAAATAATGTTTTCCTATCCAATGCCTGCCTCCATCTCTGCATTTTGGGGTTCATCTTCAACAAACTCTGATAGACTCGGCCGGGGTTTGAACTCATGACCTACTACACAGCTCTTAATTGGAAAGAACATTTCAGTCACGAAAAACTAATCAATTTAATTAGTTTTAATCAGCCATTTTAGTCATTCAGAAACTATACAATTATAAAACGCCGTTGCTAAATAGAATTGGCCGGTATTTTTATTTATTTCTAAAAGACCAAATATGTTGACACACACACAAAGGATGGAGCGTTCTCTCTATCATTTGTCTTTGCTGTGCTCTTTCACAGCCACTTACTGTGCCATTGCACGTACTCAAACTGTAGAGTTTGCGGAACAGTTTCAGTCTTAATGAATCACACTGTGAGCCCTAAATGATTATATTTGAATCTCGTCCTCTCAGTATTGTGGGCATTTGGGTAATCTGCATATTTTCTGCATACAGAAAAAGACAAACTAAATGGGTCGAACTTTCTATTTTGCTGAATTGAGAGACACAATTCTCTGAGTAGATCGGCTTTGCACGGGCTATTAAGTTTGCACAGGTTTTAATACATTCAAACCTTTAGTATGGATCAGGCCGTTACATTTTGGGCAGTAATTTAAAGTAACATTTTATCAATACTAATGGCCGTGCAAGTGTTGAAATAGGTTAGCCACATTAAAGGCCTACTGAAATGAGATTTTCTTACTTAAACGGGGATAGCAGGTCCATTCTATGTGTCATACTTGATCATTTCGCGATATTGCCATACTTTTGCTGAAAGGATTTAGTAGAGAACATCGACGATAAAGTTTGCAACTTTTGGTCGCTAATAAAAAAGCCTTGCCTTTACCGGAAGTAGCAGACGATGTGCGCGTGACGTCACAGGTTGTGGAGCTCCTCACATTGTTTATAATCATAGCCTCCAGCAGCAAAAGCTATTCGGACCAAGAAAGCGACAATTTCCCCATTAATTTGAGCGAGGATGAAAGATTCGTGGATGAGGAAAGTTAGAGTGAGGCACTAAAAAAAAAAAAGAAAACGTGACAGCTGCGGGCGGCGGCAGTGGTAGCATTTTGGATGTAATTAGACACATTTACTAGGATAATTCTGGAAAATCCCTTATCTGCTTATTGTTTTAATAGTGTTTTAGTGAGATTCTAAATTCATACCTGAAAGTCGGATGGCTGCAGTGAACGCTAGTGTCTCTCAGAGAAGCCAATGGAGGAGCCAAGATCACAGCTGCCTTTAGGAGGTCCCATAATCCAATGAAGTCTCCGGTAAGAGCTGACTTAATATCACGATTTTCCCATTCAAAAACATGCTGATTGACGTAGAGAAACATGTTCCCCTTGACCGCTCTGTGTTAAAGCTTCACAACAAAGAAACACCGGCTATGTTTCGGTGCTAAAGACAGCTGCAATCCACCGCTTTCCACCAACAGCATTGTTCTTTATAGTCTCCAATATTAATTGAACAAACTGCAAAAGATTCAGCAACACAGACGTCCAAAATACTGTGTAATTATGCGACGAAAAGAGACGACTTTTAGCCGTGTGTGGTGCTGGGCTAATATGTCCTCTACAATTCGACTCGTCACGCGCACGCGTCATCATTCCGTGACGTTTTCAACAAGAAACTCCGCGGGAAATTTAAAATTGCAATTTAGTAAACTAAAAAGGCCGTATTGGCATGTGTTGCAATGTTAATATTTCATCATTGATATATAAACTATCAGACTGTGTGGTTGCTAGTAGTGGGTTTCAGTAGGCCTTTAAGATATAACTAAATGAAAGTAAAATACGATCAATATGCACAGTAGCTGTGCTCTCGACATTCTTGGTTAAATTACTTAAAGGTGTTGTTTGCGACTTTCTCACAGTAAAATCTTTCAAAGTAAAAAATATGAAAAGAACACCACCAGTTAGGTAAAGTTACCATTAATGGTTTAGTACAACCGATTTTTTTGACAATTGTCTATTTTAAAGTGATTGGAATTTATGGCTGTCACTCACCCGATCTCGTCAACATGTCCACGCAGAGAGCGCGTGCACAGTCCAACAGTCGAAGAGAAGCAACGAACAAATTGCAGTCGCGTTATGATAAAAAAAACATTCAATGACAGCTAACGCTAAATATCCAAATGGCTATTAGTAGCAAACACTTAACGCTAATGTATGTGCATTTTTTACGTATGTACGTACGTAATTACGTTATTACGTACAAGAAGCCGTGAAAGGTGTAAAATACTTTTTTACGTATGTACGTACGTAATTACGTCATTACGTACAAGAAGCCGTGAAAGGTGTAAAATACTTTGCAAAGTTGGCGCCCTCTAGGCATCTGTGTAAATAATGCAAACATCCCTTTTAAAATGCCACCAGTAATTGGCCACCTGCCTTGACTCACATATGAACTTTGAAGTGCATTCCCATTCCTAACCCATCCATCATCCATCCATCCATCATCTTCCGCTTATCCGAGGTCGGGTCGCGGGGGCAACAGCCTAAGCAGGGAAACCCAGACTTCCCTCTCCCCAGCCACTTCGTCTAGCTCTTCCGGGGGGATCCCGAGGCGTTCACAGGCCAGCCGGGAGACATAGTCTTCTCAACGTGTCCTGGGTCTTCCCCGTGGCCTCCTACCGGTTGGACGTGCCCTAAACACCTCCCTTGGGAGGCGTTCGGGTGGCATCCTGACCAGATGCCCGAACCACCTCATCTGGCACCTCTCGATGTGGAGGAGCAGCGGCTTTACTTTGAGTTCCTCCCGGATGGCAGAGCTTCTCACCCTATCTCTAAGGGAGAGCCCCGCCACACGGCGGAGGAAACTCATTTCGGCCGCTTGTACCCGTGATCTTATCCTTTCGGTCATGACCCAAAGCTCATGACCATAGGTGAGGATGGGAACGTAGATCGACCAGTAAATTGAGAGCTTTGCCTTCCGGCTCAGCTCCTTCTTCACCACAACGGATCGATACAACGTCCGCATTACTGAAGACGCCGCACCGATCCGCATGTCGATCTCACGATCCACTCTTCCCTCACTCGTGAACAAGATTCAGAGGTACTTGAACTCCTCCACTTGGGGCAGGGTCTCCTCCCCAACCCGGAGATGGCACTCCACCCTTTTTCCGGGCGAGAACCATGGACTCGGACTTGGAGGTGCTGATCCTAATCATTTTCAAAAAAATCCCGCTTTTCCCAAAATTTAAAAATAAAAAAATATATATATAAGAAATACTTGAAAATATATACACCCCCCAGGCCCCCTTTATATGTATTTTTTTTCTTTATATATATATGTATATATATATATATATATATATATATATGTATATATATATATATGGCTTCATGGTGGAAGAGGGGTTAGTGCGTCTGCCTCACAATACGAAGGTCCTGCAGTCCTGGGTTCAAATCCAGGCTCAGGATCTTTCTGTGTGGAGTTTGCATGTTCTCCCCATGAATGCGTGGGTTCCCTCCGGGTACTCCGGCTTCCTCCCACTTCCAAAGACATACACCTGGGGATAGGTTGATTGCCAACACTAAATTGGCCCTAGTGTGTGAATGTGAGTGTGAGTGTTGTCTGTCTATCTGTGTTGGCCCTGCGATGAGGTGGCGACTTGTCCAGGGTGTACCCCACCTTCCGCCCGATTGTAGCTGAGATAGGCGCCAGCGCCCCCCGCGACCCCGAAAGGGAATAAGCGGTAGAAAATGGATGGATATATATATATATATACACACACACACCTCCCCCCCAGCGAGCCTTTTGAATATCTCCCTAATTCTGAGGTATATATATATATATATATATATATATATATATATATATATACATATATATAATATATATATATATACATATCCATTTTCTACCGCTTGTCCCGTTCGGGGTCGCTGGAGCCTAGCTCAGCTGCATTTTTTCCCATCTTTTACGGGGCGCCTTACGGCGAGCCATCAGCGTTCTTGTTCTGTAACCCTGTACACTGTTTGTTTGTCTAATCTTGAACAGGTTTGTGCTGAAAACAAAGTTTCGTTGTACTTGTGCAATCACAATAAAGACCTATCCTATCCTATCCTATCCTATTCGGGCGAAAGGCGGGGTACACCCTGGACAAGTCGCCACCTCCTCGCAGGGCCAACACAGATAGACAGACAACATTCACACTCACATTCACACACTAGGGACCATTTAGTGTTGCCAATCAACCTATCCCCAGGTGCATGTCTTTGGAAGTGGGAGGAAGCACACACTTACATATATCCATCCATCCATCCATCATCTTCCGCTTATCCGAGGTCGGGTCGCGGGGGCAACAGCCTAAGCAGGGAAGCCCAGACTTCCCTCTCTCCAGCCACTTCGTCTAGCTCTTCCCGGGGGATCCCGAGGCGTTCCCAGGCCAGCCGGGAGACATAGTCTTCCCAACGTGTCCTGGGTCTTCCCCGTGGCCTCCTACCAGCTGGACGTGCCCTAAACACCTCCCTAGGGAGGCGTTCGGGTGGCATCCTGACCAGATGCCCGAACCACCTCATCTGGCTCCTCTCGGTGTGGAGGAGCAGCGGCTTTACTTTGAGTCCCTCCCGGACGGCAGAGCTTCTCACCCTATCTCTAAGGGAGAGCCCCGCCACCCGGCGGAGGAAACTCATTTCGGCCGCTTGTACCCGTGATCTTATCCTTTCGGTCATGACCCAAAGCTCATGACCATAGGTGAGGATGGGAACGTAGATCGACCGGTAAATTGAGAGCTTTTCCTTCCGGCTCAGCTCCTTCTTCACCACAACGGATCGGTACAACGTCCGCATTACTGAAGACGCCGCACCGATCCGCCTGTCGATCTCACGATCCACTCTTCCCCCACTCGTGAACAAGACTCCTAAGTACTTGAACTCCTCCACTTGGGGCAGGGTCTCCTCCCCAACCCGGAGATGGCACTCCACCCTTTTCCGGGCGAGAACCATGGACTCGGACTTGGAGGTGCTGATTCTCATTCCGGTCGCTTCACACTCGGCTGCGAACCGATCCAGTGAGAGTTGAAGATCCCGGCCAGATGAAGCCATCAGGACCACATCATCTGCAAAAAGCAGAGACCTAATCCCGTGGCCACCAAACCGGATATATACATCCTTTTGAATATCTCCCTAATTCTGAGGTCTCAAGGTTGGCAAGTATGGTTATTCTGTCATTTTCATCACGGTGACATTGCAAAAAACTAATCCTCAACCCAAAAAAATAATTAAAATTGCACAACTTTTGAAGTTGCACTTTAATAACCGTTTAACCAATGTCATATTTTGAATATTTCCCAATCAGCGTTTCTGCAATGTTCCATAAATATACCTGAAACGTTCAGCCCCTTTGTGAGCCCCAACTAAGCAGTTTTGTCTTTGTAGAGGCAGCATTTTTGCCACATCATTAGATGGGCTCATCCATCCTTTTTTTTTTTTTCCCTTGACAAAAGGAGTTAGAAAGCGCAGCAGGGCATGCATTATGCCTCCATTTTACGCCACCCTTAATTACAAGGCTTCATAATGGGCCCATTTTTCTGTCTGGCAAGCGAACTAGGTCGGCCGTTAACGACTTTAAGAGTTTATGCGCCATGAACAAAGCCACAAAAAAAAAAAAAAAGTCGCCAAACAAGAAGTTCTGCTGTTGTACTTTACAATGACTCTTTTTGACCTCTCAGCCTGCAGCTAAGCTTGCAGACACGAGTTGGCACCACGTCTGGGACTCTCCTGCTCCTCCGGGGCGTGTTAACATCACGGTAGACGCTTAATTGTTCTCCTGGGGGGGGGGGGCCACATTGTTCACATGCGATAGTTCAACTGCAAGCACGTCTCCCTCAGCGGAGATAAACTCGCCGAAAGGTCATCTCCCTTGTCATCTCCTTAAAAGAGCAACATTAGAAATGAACATGCAAATGTTGGCATCTGGCATATCATACATCCATCCATCCATTTTCTACCGCTTATTCCGGGCTTGCATATCATAGTACTACGGGTGTAACGGTACACAAAAAATTCGGTTCGGTACGTACCTCGGTTTAGAGGTCACGGTTCGGTTCATTTTCGGTACAGTAAGAAAACAAATATAATTTTTTGGGTTATTTATTTACCAAAATTGCGAAATCTTCCACCAAAAATATTTTTCTTAGTGGAATATTTGATGTGAAGTAATGGGAACCTTGCATAGGTCAATAATTCATAATAACATCGATTTTGATTCAATATCATGTTTTGAGCTTTGACAGTGTGAAAGAAAAAAAAAACAGCTTTGTTTTATTAGTCAACATCGCAACTTTTTCTTAATTACATTTAACCTTCAAGCTTTTTTTTATTTCACTTTTGTTATGCTTTTGTGTATTTTTATAATGTGCCGTGGGCCTTTAAAACATTAGCTGTGGGCCGCAAATGGCACACTTTTGACACCCCAGCTATAGATAATAAAAAATTCAATCTGATAAATCAATGGATGAAAAGCCGATCCTGGAGACGCATGCGCGTTTATCATAACTCTCTGTTTCTGCCCCTCCCTCACAAATGCTGCTGTTGCGCGAAAAATTTGTTTTTTTTTAACCCCTTCTTAACCCTGAACGTACAGTGGCTGACTAACAGTATTTTGTCAGCCACCATGATGTTTCCACCCCCATGCTTCACAGAAGGTATGGTGTTCTTGGGATGCAACTCAGTATTCTTCTTCCTCCAAACACGACGAGTTGAGTTTATACCAAAAAGTTCTATTTTGGTTTTTATCTGACCACATGACATTCTACCAATCCTCTGCTGTATCATCCATGTATCCATTTTGGTATAAACTCAGCTTCACTGTCATCTTTCGGGAATGTAAACAATGAAACACCGGCTGTGTTTGTGTTGCTAAAGGCGGCCGCAATCCGCCGCTTCCCACCTACAGCTTTTTTCTTTGACGTCTCCATTATTCATTGAACAAATTACAAAAGATTCAGCAACACAGATGTCCAGAATACCGTGGAATTATGCGATGAAAACAGACGACTTATAGCTGTAAACGGTGCTGGAAAAAAATGTCCTCTACGCTGCATGACGTTACGCGGACGCGTCATCATTCCGCGACGTGTTAGCAGGATACTTCCGCGCGAAATTTAAAATTGCAATTTAGTAAACTAACCCGGCCGTATTGGCATGTGTTGCAATGTTAATATTTCATCATTGATATATAAACTATCAGACTGCGTGGTCGCTAGTAGTGGCTTTCAGTAGGCCTTTAACACGGATCAATCGTCCTTTCCCCTTAGCAGAAAAACAGCCCCAAAGCATGATGTTTCCACCCCCATGCTTCACAGTAGGTGTGGTGTTCTTGGGATGCAACTCAGTATTCTTCTTCCTCCAAACACGACGAGTTGAGTTTATACCAAAATGGATACATGGATGATAGAGCAGAGGATTGGGAGAATGTCATGTGGTCAGATGAAACCAAAATAGAACTTTTTGGTATAAACTCAACTCGTCGTGTTTGGAGGAAGAAGAGTACTGAGTTGCATCCCAAGAACACCACACCTACTGTGAAGCATGGGGGTGGAAACATCATGCTTTGGGGCTGTTTTTCTGCTAAGGGGACAGGACGATTGATCCGTGTTAAGGAAAGAATGAATGGGGCCATGTATCGTGAGATTTTGAGCCAAAACCTCCTTCCATCAGTGAGAGCTTTGAATGGTTGACCTAATACTTATTTTCCACCATAATTTACAAATAAAATCTTTAAAATTCCATCAATGTGAATTCCTGGATTTTTTTTTCACATTCTGTCTCTCACAGTTGAAGTGTACCTATGATGAAAATTACAGACCTCTGTCATCATTTTAAGTGGGAGAACTTGCACAATCGCTGGCTGACTAAATACTTTTTTGCCCCACTGTACATTGTTAATACAAGCAACCATAACTCAAAATGCCGGACATTTGAGGCATTTAAGAAATTTTGCCCTGACAGCCGCGCAAAATAGGACATGTCCGGTGCTAGCAGCGATCGGGCTTGCCTAGACTGACCATACGTCCTCTTTCCACCGGACATGTCCTCTTTTGCGGGGCTGTCAGGGCAGAGTTTCTTAAATGCCTCCAATGTCCGGCATTTTGAGTATTGTTTACGCTACTTGATATGTCCGTCTGGAAACTCGTTCGGTACACCTTCGCACCGAACCGAAACCCCCGTGCCGAAACGGTTCAATACAAATACATGTACCGTTACACCCCTACATAGTACAGTAAATATTTTTTGTTTACGGAATTAAGATCTGAATCAACGAGCTTCACGGTGGAAGAGGGGTTAGTGCGTCTGCCTCACAATACGAAGTTCCTGCAGTCCTGGGTTCAAATCCAGGCTCGGGATCTTTCTGTGTGGAGTTTGCATGTTCTCCCCGTGAATGCGTGGGTTCCCTCCGGGTACTCCGGCTTCCTCCCACCTCCAAAGACATGCACCTGGGGATAGGTTGATTGGCAACACTAAATTGGCCCTAGTGTGTGAATGTGAGTGTGAATGTTGTCTGTCTATCTGTGTTGGCCCTGCGATGAGGAGGCGACTTGTCCAGGGTGTACCCCGCCTTCCGCCCGATTGTAGCTGAGATAGGTGCCGGCGCCCCCCGCGACCCCAAAAGGGAATAAGCGGTAGAAAATGGATGGATGGATGGATCTGAATCAAATATGTTTTTACTTGTTTATGTCCTGTATAGCAGTGGTCCCCAAACTTTTTTTTATCCGCGGACCGGTCAACGCTTAATAATTTTTTCCGCGGCCCGGGGGGTGGAGTGTTGGGGGGGTCCTTTTTTTGTTTGTTTTTTTGTTTTTTGTTCTTTGTCATGAAAAAGGGACGTTTTTGTCATGAAAAAGGGAGGTTTTTGGGGTTGGTGCACTAATTGTAAGTGTACATTGTGTTTTTTATGTTGATTTGATAAAAATAAAAATAAAAAATATATATATATATTTTTGGTTGGGGACCACTGCTGTATAGCACAGTGTTTTTCAAACTTTTTTGGGCCAAGGCACATTTTTTTAATTGCAAAAAGTGAAGTCTAAGTTAGATTCCATCCATCCATTTTCTACTGCTTATTCCCTTTTGGGGTCGCGGGGGGCGCTGGCGGCTATCTCAGCTACAATCGGGCGGAAGGCGGGGTACACCCTGGACAAGTCGCCACCTCATCGCAGGGCCAACACAGATAGACAGACAACATTCACACACTAGGGCTAATTTAGTGTTGCCAATCAACCTATCCCCAGGTGCATGTCTTTGGAAGTGGGAGGAAGCCGGAGTACCCGGAGGGAACCCACGCATTCACGGGGAGAACATGCAAACTCCACACAGAAAGATCCCGAGCCTGGATTTGAACCCAGGACTGCAGGACCTTCGTATTGTGAGGCAGACGCACTAACCCCTCTGCCACCGTGAAGCCCCTAAGTTAGATTAAATATCTCAAATGATTGCTTTTTTGTCTTTGGAAGTGGATAGGTTGATAGGCAACACTAAAAAAATTGGCCCTAGTGTGTGAATGTGAGTGTGAATGTTGTCTGTCTATCTGTGTTGGCCCTGTGATGAGGTGGCGACTTGTCCAGGGTGTACCCTGCCTTCCGCCCGATTGTAGCTGAGATAGGCGCCAGCGCCCCCCGCGACCCCGAAATGGAATAAGCGGTAGAAAATGGATGGATGGATGGATGGATTGCTTTTTTACTGGCTGATAAAATAATTCTTCTCACTAACCAGATTTTATGTTAGTGTATTACTTGCTTTAAGGGCTTTGGTCCTAAAAAAAATCTCAGTAAGATATTACAGCTTGTTGCAGAGATTTTATGACCTATGTCAGACCTGGGCAAATTAAGCTGGGCAAATTAAGCTTAACGGGCCACATGCGGCCCGTTAAGCTTTTCAATCTGGTCCGCCAGACATTTCCAAATATATTTTTTTAGATCTTTAAGATGGAAAGTGTAGCTGCCATTATGATGTGCAGTCATGTTTTCTAATGACCGGAAGTCTTCAACTATACAAAGCATTCGAATGGATGGAATCTGCGCTTATGGATGATATACCAGTTACTATAGTAATATAATTAGTTACTATGGTCATTTAATTAGTTACTATGGTAATGTAGGTCACAGCAGCTCAGACGAGGCACCAAGCAGTGTGGGCGGGAAACGTTTCCACAGATGCGGAAGGAGTTTTTCACAACAAAGTTCTAAAGCTTAGTGATATATCAGATTGTAAGTGGGTTTATTTTGTACCCTTTGCGTTCATATTTCACTGTTTGTTGCATTTTTCTTGCGTTTCACTTGATTGTAAAATATGTCGATCGAAAGGAGGTGTGACATTCATATTTTGTCAATATTCAGTCTTTTATCCTTCATGGAAAAATGTATAATTCCAGTTTGGTTTTTGAGGGGGTCTGTCATAACGTTTTTAGCATTCAATCAGACATTATTGTGAAGTTTTGTATTAGTGTAACTAAAAATAGATATACCGGCCCTCAGGCACATTTTTTTCTCTAAATGTGGCCACCGAGTCAAAATAATTGCCTTGGCCTGACCTATATTGAGTAAAGCATGCTTGAAACTAGAATATCAAGTGTTGCAAAACTGTGTCATTAACACTGACAAGTATAAAACTACTTTTCTAAAGTAATAATTTCTTACTTTAAGCATGAAAAAAAATAAGTCATGATGCCGAGCACATATCATTATGTCAAGATATTGGCACTAGCATTTACTTAATTGAGGAATATTTTTCAACGTATTGAGCAAAAATGTCTAAAAATGTTTTCCTACCAAGAAAAGTGCACTTGTTATTAGTGAGAATATACGTATTAAAAGCTATTTTAGGTTCATTGAGGTTAGCTAATTTTACTTGTTTTGGAAAGTCTTGACAAGCCGAATTTTCTTGTTCTCTGGCAGATAATTTTGCTTACCGTATTTCCTTGAATTGCCGCAGGGCATAAAGTATGCGCCTGACTTGAATTACTGCCGGGTCAAACTCGCTTTGCAAAATAATTAGCGCATGCTTAGTATTACCGCCTGGTCAAACCCCTGACGTCACGAGTGACACTTCCCCTGTCATCATTTTCAAAATGGAGGAGGCTGATTTCAATACCGGTAATTTGAAATCGCATAAAGGGAAGAAGATTAAGAGTTATTCAGTAGGATTTAAGGTCCAAGCTTACATCACACTCAAATTTTTACTGCATGCCTTTAGTAAGTGCCGGAGTGAGAAGAGGTTTTAAAATAATTAGCGCATGCTTACTTTTACCGCATGCCTTTGGTAAGTGCAGGAGTGAGAAGAAGTTTTAAATTAATTAACGCCCCGGCGGCAATTCAAGGAAATACGGTAGTTCAAATAAAATACCCCTAATTTTTTTTTCTTTTTTTTTCTTGTTTTTGAACACTGATTTTTTGCAGTGCAGCAAAAAACACTTGAAAAAATGAAACTCAGCAGCCGATATTGACAAGAAAAAGTTTTTTTCGCAAGTGTTTGTATAGGAATTCAAACCATAACCAACCATGCATGACTATAACTCTATAACACGCCGGATTGTAGTCAGCTGGAGGCGTGTCTTAATGAAATTAAACAATGGATGTCCGCTAACTTTTTGCAACTCAACGCCAAAAAAACGGAAATGCTGATTATCGGTCCTGCTAGACACCGACCTCTATTTAATAATACAACTCTAACATTTGACAACCAAACAATTAAACAAGGCGACTCGGTAAAGAATCTGGGTGTTATCTTCGACCCAACTCTCTCCTTTGAGTCACACATTAAAAGCGTTACTAAAACGGCCTTCTTTCATCTCCGTAATATCGCTAAAATTCGCTCCATTCTGTCCACTAAAGACGCTGAGATCATTATCCATGCGTTTGTTACGTCTCGCCTCGACTACTGTAACGTATTATTTTCGGGTCTCCCCATGTCTAGCATTAAAAGATTACAGTTGGTACAAAATTATGGATTGAACTTTCACAGTATCATGTTAGACCCGCTCGACATCCATTGCTTTCCTCCTCTCCAAGGTTCTCATAGTCATCATTGTCACCGACGTCCCACTGGGTGTGAGTTTTCCTTGCCCTTATGTGGGCCTACCGAGGATGTCGTAGTGGTTTGTGCAGCCCTTTGAGACACTAGTGATTTAGGGCTATATAAGTAAACATTGATTGATTGATTGATATAACTCTTGTCTCAAAGTACTGTCAAATCACGCCGTGACTTATTTGGAGTTTTTTGGCGTCTTCTTCTGTGTAGTGTTTAAGTTCTTGTCTTGCGCTCCTATTTTGGTGGCTTTTCCTGTTTTGTTGGTATCGTCCTGTAGAAGTTTCCCCGCACCTGTTTTGTTTTAGCAATCAAGGCTATTTAAGTTGTCGCTATCCTTCTTTGCGGCGACATTGTTGATTGGCATGTCATGTTCGGATGCACTTTGTGGACGCTGTCCGCTCCACACGCTGTAAGTCTTTGCTGTCGTCCAGCATTCTGTTTTTGTTTACTTTGCGACCAGTTCAGTTTTACTTTCGTTCTGCATAACCTTCCCTGAGCTCCAAAGCCTTTTCTTAGCGGCACTCGCCTTTGGTTTATTTTTGGTTTAAGCATTAGACACCTTTTTACCTGCACGCTGTCGTCTGCGTAATGTGATCAAGACAAACCATGTTCCCGACATCTACAGAGCAATTAGATACTTGCTGTCACCTACTGATATGGAAGACGGCGTGGCGCAGTGGGGAGAGTGGCCGTGCGCAACCCGAGCGTCCCTGGTTCAATTCCCACCTAGTACCAACCTCGTCACGTCCGTTGTGTCCTGAGCAAGACACTTCACCCTTGCTCCTGATGGGTGCTGGTTGGCGCCTTGCATGGCAGCTCCCTCCATCAGTGTGTGAATGTGTGTGTGAATGGGTAAATGTGGAAGTAGTGTCAAAGCGCTTTGAGTACCTTGAAGGTAGAAAAGCGCTATACAAGTACAACCCATTTAAGAGTACAACATGGTTACTCTGCCAAGTTCTCGACAGCACCGACACTCAACAACGGCACATTTGAAGATTATTATTACTGGTTTGCAAAACATATTTTTAAACCAAATAGATGAAATTACATATTCCCCCATGGCACACCAGAGTGTGAAAAACACTGGTATAGCAATCCTAATTTGGATAAGCAACACGTGTTATTACTTTAAACTTCACATGCGTGCATTATTAATTTTAAAATGCTTTTAAAATTAAATGAAAGTACTCCACCAAACATGAATGCCTAACCCTTTTACAGATTGCCTTTTAATTACTGGTTAAGTGTTTACATAATTATTTATAACCAGAGCAAACCAAAGGTATGCATTTATGCTTAATTTGCACTGTAACACATGCACCAGCAGGTGTGTCTATTATTTCAGTTGCCTTACTTAGCCTCATCAAAGGGATAAAAATTAGGAACTGAAGTCGTTGTTCATGTCATATGCGAGCTGCAACATTCACACATATGGTTTTCTACACCAAAGTTCATCTACAGTCGTGGTCAAAAGTTTACATACACTTGTAAAGAACATAATGTCATGACAGTCTTGAGTTTCCATTAATTTCACACTTTTTTGTGATAGAGTGATTGGAGCACATACTTGTTTGTATCAAAAAACAGTCATGAAGTTTGGTTCTTTTATGAATTTATTATGGGTCTACTGAAAATGTGAGCAAATCTGCCGGGTCAAAAGTATACATACAGCAATGTTAATATTTTGTTACATGTCTCTTTGCAAGTTTCACTGCAATAAGGTTATTTTGGTAGCCATCCACAAGCTTCTGGTTGAATTGTTGACCACTCCTCTTTAGAAATTAGTGTAGTTCAGCTAAATTTGTTGGTTTTCTGACATGGACTTATTTCTTCAGCATTGTCCACACGTTTAAGTCAGGACTTTGGGAAGGCCATTCTAAAACCTTAAAGGGGAACATTATCACCAGACCTATGCAAGCGTCAATATATACCTTGATGGTGCAGAAAAAAGACCATGTATTTTTTTAACCGATTTTCGAACTCTAAATGGGTGAATTTTGGCAAATTAAACGCCTTTCTGTTTATCGGTCTTTTAGCGATGACGTCAGAACGTGACGTCACCGAGGTAACACACCCGCCATTTTCATTTTTACATTACAAACACCGGGTCTCAGCTCTGTTATTTTCCGTTTTTTCGACTATTTTTTGGAACCTTGGAGACATCATGCCTCGTCGGTGTGTTGTCGGAGGGTGTAACAACACTAACAGGGAGGGATTCAAGTTGCACCACTGGCAAGAAATCTGCCGCCAGACCCCCATTGAATGTGCCAAAGTGTCTCCACATTTAACCGGCGATGTCAGACATGGCACAGAGATGTATGGATAACCTGCAGATGCATTTGCAACTATATTACGTTTCCTTCCACCCACATTTAATGCGAAAAAAACACTTACCAAT
This sequence comes from Nerophis ophidion, assembly GCF_033978795.1. Lineage (NCBI taxonomy): Eukaryota > Metazoa > Chordata > Actinopteri > Syngnathiformes > Syngnathidae > Nerophis > Nerophis ophidion. The sequence goes on along the minus strand of NC_084633.1, from coordinate 15,352,698 downwards.
CGAAGGATTTAAGTTGCTCCAGTGTCACAAGATGCGAAAGTCCTGATCGTTTGGTCCGCACATTTTACCGGCGATGCTAACGCAGCTATTCGGCCATGGTATGGCTATGAATAGCGTCAATAGCTATTCGCCCAATAGCTTCAGTTTCTTCTTCAATAGTTTCGTACTCCAACCATCCGTTTCAATACATGCAGTAATCTGTTGAATCGCTTAAGCCGCTGAAATCCGAGTCTGAATCCGAGCACTGTATGGATAGTCGCATCGCAAATAGCGAAAATCAAGCACTTTAAAGTTTTTTTTAGGGATATTCAGGGACTGGTAAAATTTTGAAAAAAAATTCTAAAAATACAACAAGCCACTGGGAACTGTTTTTTATTGTTTTTAACCCTTTTGCAATTGTGATAATGTTCCCCTTTAATTCTAGCCTGATTTAGCCATTCCTTTACCACTTTTGGCTTGTGTTTGGGGTCATTGTCCTGTTGGAAAACCCAACTGCGCCCAAGACCCAACCTCCGGGCTGCTGATTTTAGGTTGTCCTGAAGAATTTGGAGGTAATCCTCCTTTTTCATTGTCTCATTTACTCTCTGTAAAGCACCAGTTCCATTGGCAGCAAAACACGCTCAGAGCATACTACTACCACAACCATGCTTGACGGTAGGTACAGTGTTCTGGGTATTATGGCCAAACAGCTCAATGTGTGTTTCATCTGACCACATAACTTTCCTTTAGAAGGTCTTATCTTTTTCCATGTGATGTCAAATGAAATAAAAATTGAGCGGTTTGGCCACAGTACCCAGCATTACTATATACACCCTTTTTTCTTTTTCGACCACTCCTTTCACAGTTTTCAACGCATTTCAACCGTTCCGCCGTCAAAACATTCCTTCTTAATCAGGACAAAAAAATGAAGTTGTTTTTTGAACTGGAAAAATTCCCTGTTTTCCCGAAATTCCAGGAATTCCGTTGGGGACGGCGTGGCGAAGTTGGTAGAGTGGCTGTGCCAGTAATCTGAGGGTTACTGGTTCAATCCCCACCTTCTACCATCCTAGTCACATCCGTTGTGTCCTTGGGCAAGACACTTCACCCTTGCTCCTGATTGGTCCTGGTGAGCGCCTTGCATGGCAGCTCCCGCCGTCATTGTGTGTGTGAATGGGCGAATGTGGAAATACTGTCAAAAGTGCTTTGGGCTCCTTAAAAAGGGGCAGAAAAGCACTATACAAGTCCAACCCATTTACCACTTATACCATTTCTCAATTCAACATGTTACTCCTTCAACATTTCTCGACCGATTCAACTGAGTTCTCGACCAACAATTTAAACTCATTCGGACCATTCAAGTTTTTTCCCAAAAAATTCCGGCTTTTCCCGAAATTCCCAACATTTTGGGAAATTCCCATTGAAATCAAAGGGACATCCTTCGAAGTTCCACAACTCCCACATTTTTCATCTGATTCAAACTGTTCCAACTTTAAAATGTTCAGCCTGTTTGGGAATTGTGTGCTCTACTTCAACAATTAAAAAAAAATCTAGGATTTCAGTTCAACTTCAGCATTGGAGCTTTCATGCGCAATTCCTTCAGGAATTGCCTCATCAATTTATTCTTTGTCTCCAGATTTCGGCCCGCTCTACCTTCCACATTTTACACCCAATTTAAACCGTTCCAACTTCAAACTGTTCTGCCTATTCGGGAATCGCAGGCTTTGCCTTGAAAAATTAAAAAAATTCCCAGATTTCCCAGAATTCCAGGTTTTCTGGGACATTTTTTCCTTTTCAAAATGAATGGGCCATTTTTCAAACTTCCACCGTTTCCACATTTTTCAACGTATTCAAACCATTCCACCTTAACTTAACTTAACACATTCCACCATCCTGGAAATTCAAACTACCTTTTTTTCCAAATTCAAAACAATTCTAGAATTTCTGGTTTTCCAAAGCCTTATTTCCACCCTTTTTTTTTGGTGACTACTCCTTTCACATTTTTCAACGAATTTCAACCGTCCTACCGTCAAAACATTACTCTTAATCAAGACAACTGAAATGAAAAAACTCCCGGTTTTCAGGAAATTCCAGGAATTCCGTAATACCATTTTTCAATTCAACATGTTACTTCTTCAACATTTCTTGATCGATTTGGAAAAATTCCAACACCAACCATTTCAACTCGTTTAGACCAGGGGCGCTCACACTTTTTCTGCAGGTGAGCTACTTTTCAATTGACCAAGTCGAGGAGATCTACCTCATTCCTATTTATAATTTCTATTTATTTATTTATGAAAGAGACATTTTTGTTAACAAGTTAATGGTGTTTAATGATAATACAAGCATGTTTAACACACATAGATTCCTTTCTTTCATGAAGACAAGAATATAAGTTGGTGTATTACCTGATTCTGATGACTTGCATTGATTGGAATTAGACAGTGGTGCTGATAACGTCCGCATTTTCAAATGGAGGGGGAAAAAAAGTCCTCCTTTCTGTCCAATACCACATGAAAGTGGTTGGATTTGGCATCTCATTTGTCCGACTTGCATACTCCTTTTTAAACACTTTGTTATGAGAGTAGCATATGTGTGTGGCCCTTTAATGTCTGGCAACAGGTGAGTGACGTCAGTGACTGTGCGGGTGGGCAAACAAGTGAGAAAGCGGTCGCTGAGGGCGGGGGAGAAATATATTGGCATCAAACTCCGTAGCTTGCTAGCTTGTGCACGCTAGCTTTCTGAGACTCTTATTTTGTTAGCACAGGCAGGATGAAACAGGTCTTTTATGGTGAAGACAGGAACTGTGCAGTCGGTCTTTATAGTTTTGACAGTAGGTACGGAGTCTCTAGAAATAAAATGTGTTTCTCTGCGTCCGCCTTGTTAGTGATTTTTTTTCTTAAATATGAGCTGGCAGCAGCCAGTGTCATCTCACAAGATCCTCGGGTGCCGAGAATGTCAAACAACTGACGAAAGTGAAGTCTTGGTATGATTGATGATTGCTCATTTTTATGTATATTTTTTAATGCCTAGCTTGAGATCGACTGACACACCCTCCGAGATCGACCAGTCGATCGCGATCGACGTAATGCCCACCCCTGGTTTAGACCATTCAAGTATTTTTTTTTTTTTTACCATTTTCAAAAAAATTCCCACTTTTCCCGAAACAAAATTTTCCCATTGAAATGAATGGGACATTCTTCAAAGTTCCACAACTGCCGCATTTTTCATCTGATTCAAACTTTTCCAACTTCAATATATTCAGCATGTTCGGGAATTGTGTGCTCTACTTCAACAATTCTAAAAAAAAAATTACCGGATTTCGCCATTATTACTTTTTTTTTTTTTTTTGCAATTTCCCAATTCGAAATGTATTGTCCATTTTTCAAACTTCCACAATTCCCACATTTTTCAAACCATTCAAACCATTCTGGAAATTCAAACTACTCTTTTTCCAAATTCAAAAAATCTTCCCGATTTTCCCTAATACCATTTACTACTTCAACATTTATTTATTCAGCTCACTTGGGACATTCATGCTCCTAATCATTTTCCAAAAAAACACGCTTTTCCCCAAAATTCCCAAATTTCCAGAAAGTTCCCATTGAAATCAGTAGAACATTTTTCCAAACTGCACAATTCCCACATTTTTCAACCGATTCAAACCATTCCAACATCAACACATGCCACTCATCCTGGACAGTCATCCATCCATTCATTTTCTACCACTTGTCCCATTCAAACTTTTTTTTCTTCTTCTTTTTTTTTGTGATTGTCACTCACACACACTAGGTGTGGTGAGATTATCCTCTGCATTCGACCCATCACCCTCCCCTCATGGGAGGTGAGGAGAGCAGTGAGCAGCAGTGGTGGCTGCGCCCGGGAATCATTTTAGGTGATTAAACCCCCAAATTCCAACCTTTGATAACACTTTCCCAATTTCCAAGCCAAATTCCGGTTGTCCTTGAAATTAAAACTCTTTCAACATACAAACCATTCCAACATTCCAATTATTCTTTCATTCATACTACAGCAGGGGTCTCAAACTCAATTCAACTGGGGGCCACTGGATGCAGAGTCTGGGTGAGGCTGGGCCGCAAGAAAAGAAAATATTGCAGCTTCCTGGAAGAGTTAGTGCTGCAAGGGGTTCTGGGTATTTGTTCTGTTGTGTTTATGTTGTCTTAAGGTGCAGATGGTCTACCGAAATGAGTTTGTCATTTTTGTTTGGTGTGGGTTCACAATGTGGCGCATGTTTGCAAAAGTGTTAAAGTTGTTTATACGGCCAGCCTCAGTGTGACCTGTATGGCTGTTGACCAAGTATGCCTTGCATTCACTTCTGTGTGTGATAAACCGTATATATTATGTGACTGGGCCGACATGCAAAGGCAGTGCCTTTAAGGTTTATTGCCGCTCTGTACTTCTCCCTACGTCCGTGTACCACTCCGTACAGGGACGGCGTGGCGCAGTGGAAGAGTGGCCGTGCGCAACCCGAGGGTCCCTGGTTCAATCCCCACCTACTACCAACCTCGTCACGACCGTTCTGTCCTGAGCAAGACACTTCACCCTTGCTCCTGATGGGTGCTGGTTAGCGCCTTGCATGGCAGCTCCCTCCATCAGTGTGTGAATGTGTGTGTGAATGGGTAAATGTGGAAGTAGTGTCAAAGCGCTTTGAGTACCTTGAAGGTAGAAAAGCACTATACAAGTACAACCCATTTATTCATCATTTACAGCGGCGTTTTAAAAAGTCAGAAATTGCACTTTTTGAAACTAATACCGATAATTTCCGATAATACATTTTAAAGCATTTTTCGGCCGATAATACTGGCAGTCTGATATTATCGGACATCTCCACAAATAACGGGTTTAATTGGTCTAGGTCAGGGGTCACCAACGCGCTGCCCGCGGGCACCAGGTTGCCCGTAAGGACCAGATGAGTCGCCCGCTGGCCTGTTCTAAAAATAGCTCAAATAGCAGCACTTACCAGTGAGCTGCTTCTATTTTTAAAATTGTATTTATTTACTAGCAAGCTGGTGTCGCTTTGCTCGACATTTTTAATTCTAAGAGAGACAAAACTCAAATAGACAATTTTTGAGGCGTGGTTGGGGCATGCATAAGAGGGGTGGCGTATAATTTACCAACTCGAGTATTTTATACATATTATATATATATATATATATATATATATATATACATATATATATATATATATATATATATATGTGTGTATGAAATACTTGACTTTCAGTGAATTCTAGCTATATATAATTATTTTATTATATATATAAATGAAATAAATAGTTGAATTTCCCGACGGCACCTATCAATTACACAGTAATAAAAACACAGTTCTACTAACTGTACTGTGCTTGCTGGTTACTAAAAAAACAACAACACTTACCTTTCACTATTTGAGTAAACTTTGTTCTGCCATTTGCGTATTGGCGAGTGATCTCCGAATCCGGGAACCTATCCTTCACTGATTTGTTGTAGACATCCGCAAATGAGACCGGGGATGTTGCTTCCAGCTATCAGCATAGCCATCTTTGTCTCAGCATAAGATAGACCATCAGGTCTCCATTTTGCGAGGTGGGCCATAATACTGGGTTGTGAACGATGCTGCGCAGCGGACGCTTTGTTCTTCGCTGACCGTTCATGGCTGAATATACCCGTTCGGCCGCCGTGTTCAATGGAGAAGTCTGTTCTACAAAATTTACAGGCAACATACCCCTTCCCCTTCGAACTCTCCTGGATAAACTGAAATTCTTGTTTCCAATTGTTCTGGAACTTGCAGGCATATTTCTTCATTTTGCCCGTCGACGGTGTAATATATTGGGTTGGAGTCAATAACCAGGCGACGTGATGAAGTTACGTCTCAGAACAACAGACTCCCTAATGCATGTTCCTTGACTGCACTTAAATGTAGAATATATCAACATTCTATTCTATGTACAGTAGATGGCAGTATTGTCCCGTTTAAGAGGGTCACAACATTGAGTCAGGTCTGACTCAATGTTGGGGGGTGTGGACCTCCAGCTCCGTGTGAATTTCGGGAGATTTTCGGGAGAAAAATTTGTCCTGGCAGATTTTCGGGAGGAAATTTGTCCCGGGAGGTTTTCGGGAGAGGCGCTGAATTTCGGGAGGGTTGGCAAGTATGAGGTGGGGGCCGCGAAATAACGTCTCGCGGGCGGCAAT